>NC_041387.1:109831645-109838880 GCF_002162155.2 Triticum dicoccoides | reverse complement strand
CGCGGCTGCGCTCTGCCTCGCCGGCGCCGCGCCGCTGGCCGTGCCCAAGGCCAGCTCCCGGGTTCCCCCGATCGGGCGCCCGCAGCGCCCAGCGCCCCTGCCCGTTCGGGTTGCGCCCGTAACCTGCACACCCGCAAAGGCCCCTGGGGCCTATGACAAGTGGGCCCCTGCCCAGAACGTTTTATTAAAAAAAAGGAATTAAAATTAATAATAATAATTAATTAATTAATTAATTAATTAAGGAATTAATTAAGTTAATTAATCATAATTAGATTAATCAAATTAACTAATTAGTCTAATTAAACTGTGATTAGTTTAGCTAAAACCTGATTAGCCTAAACAGGGTATGACAGGTGGGCCCCGCTGGACCCACACGTCAGTTTGACCAGTCAACGCCTGTGTTGACTGCTGACATCATGATGACGTCATGATGACGTCAGCAAACACTGTTTTGGATAAGGTTGGATTTAAATGAATAAATAAAATCAGAAAATGATTTAAATCTTTAGAAAATCATATCTTTTAATCTGTAACTCGGATGAAAATACTTTCTACATGAAAGTTGCTCAGAACGACGAGACGAACCCGGATACGCAGCCCGTTCGTCCACCACACACCTCTAACATACCAAACACGCAACTTTCCCCCTCCGGTTCATCTGTCCGAAAACGCGAAACCCCGGGAATACTTTCCCGGATGTTTCCCCCCTTCGTCGGTATCACCTACTACCGCGATTGGGCACACCTAGCATCGTTACTTGTCATGTCATGCATCGATATGCATTTGTTTGCATTGTATTCATTGTTTCTTCCCCCTCTTCTCTCCGGTAGACTACGAGACCGACGCTGCTGCTGCCCAGTTCGACTACGGAGTTGACGACCCCTCCTTCTTGCCAGAGCAACCAGGCAAGCCCCCCCTTTGATCACCAGATATCGCCTACTCTTCTCTATACTGCTTGCATTAGAGTAGTGTAGCATGTTACTGCTTTCCGTTAATCCTATTCTGATGCATAGCCTGTCATTGCTGCTACAGTCATTGATACCTTACCCGCAATCCTAAATGCTTAGTATAGGATGCTAGTGTCCATCAGTGACCCTACACTCTTGTCCGTCTGCCATGCTATACTACTGGGCTGTGATCACTTCGGGAGGTGATCACGGGCATATACTATATACTTTACACTGTTACATTACCTGTGATACTGTTTGGAGTTGGGGGTTGAAGGGGCAGGTGGCTCCATCCCGGTAGAGGTGGGCCTGGGTTCCCGACGGCCCCCGACTGTTACTTTGTGGCGGAGCGGCAGGGCAGGTTGAGACCGCCTAGGAGAGAGGTGGGCCTGGCCCTGTTCGGCATTCGCGGATACTTAACACGCTTAACGAGATCTTGGTATTTGATCTGAGTCTGGCTACTGGCCTATACGCACTAACCATCTACGCGGGAGTAGTTATGGGTATCCCGGCGTCGTGGTATCAGCCGAAGCCTTCTTGACGTCAGCGACTGAGTGGCGGCGCCGGGTTGGACTGCGTTAATGCAACTTCCTTTGTAATGGAGGTTGCTAGGTCTGCTCACCGGCCGCGTACGCAACGTGCAGGTGTGCAATGGGCGATGGGCCCAGACCCCTGCGTGCATAGGATTTAGACCGGCGTGCTGACCTCTCTGTTGTGCCTAGGTGGGGCTGCGACGTGTTGATCTTCCGAGGCCGGGCATGACCCAGGAAAGTGTGTCCGGCCAAATGGGATCAAGCGTGTTGGGTTATGTGGTGCACCCCTGCAGGGAAGTTAATCTATTCGAATAGCCGTGATCTTCGGTAACAGGACGACTTGGAGTTGTACCTTGACCTTATGACAACTAGAACCGGATACTTAATAAAACACACCCTTCCAAGTTCCACAGACAACCCGGTGATCGCTTTTCTACAGGGCGACGAGGAGAGGATCGCCGGGTAGGATTATGCTATGCGATGCTACCTGGAGATGCGCTTGGAGATGCTACCTGGATATGCTACTTGGAGATGCTACTTGGAGGACTTCAATCTACTCTCTTCTACATGCTGCAAGACGGAGGCTGCCAGAAGCGTAGTCTTCGACAGGATTAGCTATCCCCCTCTTATTCTGGCATTCTGCAGTTCAGTCCACTGATATGGCCTCCTTAAACATATACCCATGCATATGTAGTGTAGTTCCTTGCTTGCGAGTACTTTGGATGAGTACTCACGGTTGCTTTCTCCCCCCTTTTCCCCCTTCCTTTCGTTCTGGTTGTCGCAACCAGATACTGGAGTCCAGGAGCCAGGCGCCACCGTCGACGACGACCCCTACTACACCGGAGGTGCCTACTACTACGTGCAGCCCGCTGACGACGACCAGGAGTAGTTTAGGAGGATCCCAGGCAGGAGGCCTGCGCCTCTTTCGATCTGTATCCCAGTTTGTGCTAGCCTTCTTAAGGCAAACTTGTTTAACTTATGTCTGTACTCAGATATTGTTGCTTCCGCTGACTCGTCTATGATCGAGCACTTGTATTCGAGCCCTCGAGGCCCCTGGCTTGTATTATGATGCTTGTATGACTTATTTTATTTGTAGAGTTGTGTTGTGATATCTTCCCGTGAGTCCCTGATCTTGATCGTACACATTTGCGTGCATGATTAGTGTACGATTGAATCGGGGGCGTCACAAGTTGGTATCAGAGCCGACTGCCTGTAGGAATCCCCTTTCCAACTCCTTGGCCGAAGTTGAGTCTAGCCATTGCAAAACTTTTACTAACTTGGCTGTGTGCCTTACGGGCTCACGTCGCCATTGGGTGGTATTAGGATCTTTTATTCCTCGACCTATACTCTGGGACTCTTATTTCTCTTCTATTCGGGTTAAATGATTTTTGCTAAATCTAACATTAGGATCTCGTTATCACTTTCACCCGGAGAGCCCCTTATTAATGATGATCGTCTGCGGCACGTGAAGACCCTGAAGATACTCTCCGTTGTTAACCCGAGAACTTATGTTCATCGCATTTGCAATTCCCCTTCCACCGTCTACCCTTATGGATAACTACTTGCAGTTGTTATTCTTACATTCATGCCCAGTTGGTCTTTTTATTACCAGATACCTCGAAACACTCGTCGTTGTCTCGATAATCCTTTGAGCTTATCGCCTTGCTATTCCTTGTCACCTGAATACCCCTATGGATAATTCTCGCACTTATCGAGTATCCGCTCATCCCCCAGTTGTTCATGTGTTTCATAGTGGTCTTCGAAATACTATTTGATCCTCCACAAATCCTTAATAGCTTATTGCTCTGCAATACTTGTCTGCTTGCATTATGGATGCTTTCCATATGTCTAGCAATATTCGTTAGTATCCTTAGGCATCGTCATTTTGATCCTATTGATTCAGCATGTGTGCGAATGCACACAATCATCTATCAACCCTTCTAAATTATCCTTCCGGCTCAGACATCATTTTTGAACATGAGCTGGTTCTCGACCAATCAATTGCCGTCGGTTGTGCCCCTAAGTCTATTGAACTTATCCATCCTTGGTCAGAGCGTCTGCTTCTGATCCTTTGTTTTGGAAATCATAATTCCTTTGTTATCTAAGCATCAAATTATTCAGTTGTCCTATAATATGATGCCCGTGCATTCTTTCTTCCTCTGATTGAGTACCGATACTCACATCAGCTCCGTTGTGGATCGCCCGATCCATTGTTGGATTTTACCTGACAACGCCCTTCATATTCAATAACCTTGTGAGCCTTTCCTCTGATACATAATGCCTTTGGTAAATTGTATCCTCTGCTTTCTCAACCATGCTCTGCTTTCGAGCTGGTGATATCTACTATTGAAGCTTGTGGTATATATTTCCACGATAACCTGATGGGTTGAACATATGCCTTCTCTAAAACGTGTGAACCTGAAAGTTTTCACGAGTCATACACTCCTGGTATTATGCCAGATAAAATTTCAACACTACAACTTCCTCGAAAGTGAGAAGTGGATGAAAGGTTATACATTGGAGAAGTGGGAGTCGACCTTGAACTTTATGTTCATGCCCATGGGCACGTTGTACATCTTCTCATCGAAGCTTCTTTTAAAACTAATTATTCCCTTGATATAAGTTCATCTTATATCTGGGGTCTGCCCTTTTACAATCGTGGTTCCGATCATGTTCTCCTTTAAATACCATTTTCGATGCAAGTGTAAGCACTTGTCTTCTGTGGATCAATACCCCGGTCCAACCTCTACTTTGATCCGTCTTCGAGTATTACCCCCCTGGTATCTCGAGATTATCTTGGAACTGCATAACTTCTTATGAGTTCTTCATCAAGTACTACATTCTCACTGATTACAATTTTTCATGGGCTCTGAGTTATTAAACACTCAAAGACACCGATAACTGAGCCGAGTCCGCACTACGGTTCAACAACTCTTAGTAATCTTCTTTAAGTACGAGTTTGTACCCGATCACGCCATTCTTTTGGCTATATCATTGTCTTGATGATTTTATCTGTGCTACCCGGTCCTTCTTCTCGGAGCACAATTTTCGACGATGAACTAACCTTACGTCGATCCTCATCGTCATACCATTTCGCCTTGAACAACAAGCTTGGTTTCGAGTTGTGTCGTACCCTTGGTTCCAATAACCTTTCACTTCATCATTACTTTGACTTGATGCCGTCGCCGATCGATTACATCTTCATGAACTCTCGCGACAAAGGTGTCGTGATCATCAACATTCTGAGCTCATCCAGGATATCAATTGAATTCATGATGAGAAATACCATCCTTGCCCTCGATGAATTGTATTATCATCGACCACTTTATTGCCTTCCCACCAACACAAGCTTGTTCATGTTTGGTGTTATACCTTGAGTTCCTTGCTATCCTGCAATTGTTCTTCTTTACCTTGGAGTATTACCATCCTTTATGTCAAGAATGTTCTGAGATTTGTTCCACCTCTTGAGAATTCTTGACATAGAAATACTTCTCACCATCACCATTCTTTCTTGGTCCCCGTGTTAATTCCAACAAGTGAACGGTGTTGTTTGGATTCTTTCCTTCTAGCAACCCTATTTTTGAAGTTAATGGTCGGAAGTTCATTCTTAGGCTATTGACTATTGAATCACCATTCTGACATTGGTCGTGCAACCCAACCCATATTTCGGGCGCACCTTTCAACCAATGTTTAATTATGTATGTTTTCCTCGAGCATATTTCCTTATATCATTTGATCTGACCAATGTTATCTCCTTGTTCACTTAATTGTGGACATCCATCTTTTGGGAATCTCGGTGAATTGCCGTTGAGTTCACCAGACACCTCCTTGTCCTCTCCTTGGGTTAATGATGGACTCCTGATAACGGAAATCACTACATAGTTCATTTCCCCGAGAATCTTACAATGTCATCTCGTCAACTTGCGTTACACCTTTTCTTCCCAGATATCCTAAGTCTGAGGTTTCCTGACACCAATCGGATCTGAATCTCGGTCAGATATGATGGTTGGAACATATTTCCAAGAGTTATAAGAATGGTATTTATGTGACCCGGTAAGGTGCTGTCGTGCCTAGCACACCTGGCCGGAGGCCATGTTGTTATAGATTCCTTTCCAACAAGGTTATCCATTCTTCCATGAGGAAACTGTAAGGCTTATTCTACAAGTTATTCCTGATGAATCCTTCGTGTTTCCAAAGTCTGATCTTCACCTGATGACCATGTCAATGCTATCTCGAAGCATGTCAATGGTACTCCGATTTGCAATAGGAACATTTGAAGCACGATGCTAGATTTTATTTATCATTTATCCTAACACCGTTGTATGGGTAATATCATGAGATTCTTTCCCCCCTTAACTAAATGGTTTTCTACTTTATATCCTGTCATGGATATCTTGCTCTGCTTGTCCTTGGGAAGGATATACCCTTGAAATATGTGTTTAAACATATTTTCCTTTCCATTGTTCTGTTTAATCTGATGATCATATTTTTCTTCCATTGGTTTGTTTAAACCTTTTCTATGATCTATACGATATAAGCAGTAATAATCCACTGCTTGTGCAAACACCTCGATGTACAACTTTGTCAGTAAGACCCTGTTTCTAGTGTTGATGACATTTCGGTAGCCACCGACGGACGGGAACTTTGCCTATTGGTCCGCCTCGTCCAACGAGCAGGAAGATGGTTCTCTTCGTCCCTCGCCCTTGGTACCAACGTTGTTGCCGACATAACTGACATGGTACTCTCTGACATGCCTTGCTATCATGACCGTGCAAGATGTCACTACTCCTATAAAAAAAACACATGGTGGGCCCATAACCCACAGTTCCATAGGATCGAAACCTGACTGTCCTGTACACCCCCTATTCCCAAAGTTATTCCTCGCGCGTGGCCTCGTATGTAATTCACGGGCCACCGTCCTAGTGATCTAGTCTGGTATCAGACGCAGTACTTACTCTCGCTACTCTGAACCCCTTTCTCACTCTGGTTCAGACTTCGAGCAACTATCTATCCGCTTGGTACCTCTTATTGTACCTTCGTACCTTACTCTCGATGTATTTCATTTGTTCAACTCGAGAGATACTCTTATGATCATTCTTGGGATACCCCCGCCCAGATGATTTTCCTTTATAACATTCAATTGTTGTAAAGCTGCCCCTTACCTATTCGTAAGTATGATGGAGTTCCCGAAGGAAGGATGACAACTTCATCATGATGACCTGAAACAGCGAAATGAGGACATGAAACAGCAAAATGAAGACATCAATGTAATGGATCAACCTCTTCGAGAAGAACAACCAAGACCAAGAACACTCCCTGGAATTTCGTAACACGAACCTTCCCCCTTTACTTCCCTCTTAAATCTCGGGACGAGATTTCTTGTAGTGGAGGAGAATTGTGACGCCCGGGTAATTAGACTACAGTAATCCCGCGTTAATGTCGCCACGTCACCTTGGATACTATTGCTAATCTCGCGCTAGATCAAAAACCGGTCCAAAACATTCAAAGTTAAAATCAAGTCAAACAGTTAAAGTTTTCAAAAGTCAAAACTAAAATGTTCTTAACATGACTATTAATTCATAAGGCATATTGGTGGAGAAACCAACGCTTTACAAAATGTTTAAATGTACTAAACTAATTAAATCATTAGCTAAAACCATTAATTAAATGCCTTTTATGTTTTGAAAATTTATAAACTAAATTATTTTGGGTTGAAACCTTTTGTGGTTGTGACATAAGTTGTAACATCAATTTA
>NC_041387.1:109801269-109830629 GCF_002162155.2 Triticum dicoccoides | reverse complement strand
TGCAGCTGCGCCCCCCCGCTGCCTCACCTCCGCTCGCAGCCCTCCACCGTTCGCTGCCCCCACCGCGGCTGCGCTCTGCCTCGCCGGCGCCGCGCCGCTGGCCGTGCCCGAGGCCAGCTCCCGGGTTCCCCCGATCGGGCGCCCGCAGCGCCCAGCGCCCCTGCCCTTTCGGGTTGCGCCCGTAACCTGCACACCCGCAAAGGCCCCTGGGGCCTATGACAAGTGGGCCCCTGCCCAGAACGTTTTATTAAAAAAAGGAATTAAAATTAATAATAATAAAAATAATTAATTAATTAATTAATTAAGGAATTAATTAAGTTAATTAATCATAATTAGATTAATCAAATTAACTAATTAGTCTAATTAAACTGTGATTAGTTTAGCTAAAACCTGATTAGCCTAAACAGGGTATGACAGGTGGGCCCCGCTGGACCCACACGTCAATTTGACCAGTCAACGCCCGTGTTGACTGCTGACGTCATGCTGACGTCATGATGACGTCAGCAAACACTGTTTTGGATAAGGTTGCATTTAAATGAATAAATAAAATTAGAAAATGATTTAAATCTTTAGAAAATCATATCTTTTAATCCGTAACTCGGATGAAAATACTTTCTACATGAAAGTTGCTCTAACGACGAGACGAACCCGGATACGCAGCCCGTTCGTCCACCACACACCTCTAACATACCAAACACGCAACTTTCCCCCTCCGGTTCATCTGTCCGAAAACGCGAAACCCCGGGAATACTTTCCCGGATGTTTTCCCCCTTCGTCGGTATCACCTACTACCGCGATTGGGCACACCTAGCATCGTTACTTGTCATGTCATGCATCGATATGCATTTGTTTGCATTGTATTCATTGTTTCTTCCCCCTCTTCTCTCCGGTAGACTACGAGACCGACGCTGCTGCTGCCCAGTTCGACTACGGAGTTGACGACCCCTCCTTCTTGCCAGAGCAACCAGGCAAGCCCCCCCTTTGATCACCAGATATCGCCTACTCTTCTCTATACTGCTTGCATTAGAGTAGTGTAGCATGTTACTGCTTTCCGTTAATCCTATTCTGATGCATAGCCTGTCATTGCTGCTACAGTCATTGATACCTTACCCGCAATCCTAAATGCTTAGTATAGGATGCTAGTGTCCATCAGTGACCCTACACTCTTGTCCGTCTGTCATGCTATACTACTGGGCTGTGATCACTTCGGGAGGTGATCACGGGCATATACTATATACTTTACACTGTTACATTACCTGTGATACTGTTCGGAGTTGGGGGTTGAAGGGGCAGGTGGCTCCATCCCGGTAGAGGTGGGCCTGGGTTCCCGACGGCCCCCGACTGTTACTTTGTGGCGGAGCGGCAGGGCAGGTTGAGACCGCCTAGGAGAGAGGTGGGCCTGGCCCTGTTCGGCATTCGCGGATACTTAACACGCTTAACGAGATCTTGGTATTTGATCTGAGTCTGGCTACTGGCCTATACGCACTAACCATCTACGCGGGAGTAGTTATGGGTATCCCGGCGTCGTGGTATCAGCCGAAGCCTTCTTAACGTCAGCGACTGAGTGGCGGCGCCGGGTTGGACTGCGTTAATGCAACTTCCTTTGTAATGGAGGTTGCTAGGTCTGCTCACCGGCCGCGTACGCAACGTGCAGGTGTGCAATGGGCGATGGGCCCAGACCCCTGCGTGCATAGGATTTAGACCGGCGTGCTGACCTCTCTGTTGTGCCTAGGTGGGGCTGCGACGTGTTGATCTTCCGAGGCCGGGCATGACCCAGGAAAGTGTGTCCGGCCAAATGGGATCAAGCGTGTTGGGTTATGTGGTGCACCCCTGCAGGGAAGTTAATCTATTCGAATAGCCGTGATCTTCGGTAACAGGACGACTTGGAGTTGTACCTTGACCTTATGACAACTAGAACCGGATACTTAATAAAACACACCCTTCCAAGTTCCACAGACAACCCGGTGATCGCTTTTCTACAGGGCGACGAGGAGAGGATCGCCGGGTAGGATTATGCTATGCGATGCTACCTGGAGATGCGCTTGGAGATGCTACCTGGATATGCTACTTGGAGATGCTACTTGGAGGACTTCAATCTACTCTCTTCTACATGCTGCAAGACGGAGGCTGCCAGAAGCGTAGTCTTCGACAGGATTAGCTATCCCCCTCTTATTCTGGCATTCTGCAGTTCAGTCCACTGATATGGCCTCCTTAAACATATACCCATGCATATGTAGTGTAGTTCCTTGCTTGCGAGTACTTTGGATGAGTACTCACAGTTGCTTTCTCCCCCCTTTTCCCCCTTCCTTTCGTTCTGGTTGTCGCAACCAGATACTGGAGTCCAGGAGCCAGGCGCCACCGTCGACGACGACCCCTACTACACCGGAGGTGCCTACTACTACGTGCAGCCCGCTGACGACGACCAGGAGTAGTTTAGGAGGATCCCAGGCAGGAGGCCTGCGCCTCTTTCGATCTGTATCCCAGTTTGTGCTAGCCTTCTTAAGGCAAACTTGTTTAACTTATGTCTGTACTCAGATATTGTTGCTTCCGCTGACTCGTCTATGATCGAGCACTTGTATTCGAGCCCTCGAGGCCCCTGGCTTGTATTATGATGCTTGTATGACTTATTTTATTTTTAGAGTTGTGTTGTGATATCTTCCCGTGAGTCCCTGATCTTGATCGTACACATTTGCGTGCATGATTAGTGTACGATTGAATCGGGGGCGTCACAGCCAGCCCCGCCAAAATAGGATCGCCAAAAAATTGGCAAAGGTTTTCGCCGCCCCGATCTCGCCAACGCGTGGGTGGAAAATCTGAACGGGCCGACCGAAAAATTGTCGTGGTTGCGATTCATCGGCGCCGATCCACACGAAGGCCGCGGTAGCAGTCAACGACTGAAAATTTGGCAAGGCAAGCGGCGGCTGCAATCCAAATAGGATTGAAAACCCATGTTCTTGCATGCTCGCTTGTTGAAGGTGTTGATTGAGAGATCAACTTCGGGGGCAATAGCCATTGGTCTGGTATCCAGTTGGACCAGCCGAAATCACCGCTTAGGCGATTCCTTATATAAGGTGTTGTCTTGTAGTGTGATTCCTTATTGAAGGTGTTGCCTTGCAGCGTTGCACCCACTGTCAGCTACTTGTTTAGTCTCCTTTTTGAAACAAAAGAACCCTGCAAATGTAACCCCGATTCTGTCGTAATCCCTTCTGATATTTTTTTTAGACAAAAAATCCCTTCTAGTGTTGGTCAGCACAACTGTCATCTATATTAATACATGACGTGACACTGAGAAGAGTTCAACACTTCCACATCGATCTCTATCTTCCTACAGACTACATACAAATTTAGGGTGGGTTTGGACTTAGAGCATCTACAATCAGAGTTGCCAAATCCAGACCTCTATACATGCGCGAATGCGCCCGAACGCGCCTGCGAACAGCGCCCAGTCGGCAGTCAAATGACCTCATTTGCAACCATAACCCCTACTTTCAAAACATCGAATACATGCAAACACATGCACATTGATCATCGCGGACAAACAATGGGTGGTGCACACAAAAACAGATTATTCGTGCTTAAAAATACCAATCGAAACATAGTCCGAACACAAAAAATGTTCATAATGCATACTTGAAACTAAAAAAGAAAAGTTCAGTGATATCCAAATGTGGATCCATATATACTCCACAAGATCATTGAGAAGTTGCATATGCGCATGTTGATCTTGAAGTTTTCGATGTCTCTCTAAAAGGTTGGCAATGTACTCCGGTGTACTTGAACATCGGGCTTCTCAAAATCATGTGTGTCAGATTGCCTCTTCACCCTCATCCTTGACAATCATGTTGTGCAAGATTATGCAACATGTCATGAGCTGCCAAAGTGTCTCCGGTTTCCAAATCACTGCAACTCCATGTACAATACCCCAACGGGCTTGGAGTACTCTGAATGCCCTCTCCACGCCCTTCCTAGCACCTTCTTGTGCATGTGCAAATAGACATTATTTATTACCATGAGGATCTGATATCGTCTTCACGAAAGCCGCCCATTGAGGATAGAATGTCATCGGCAAGGTAGTACCCCATGTTGTAGTTGTAGTCATTGACGGTGTAGTTGCACGGCCGAGGTCCCCCATCACAAAGCCTCTTGAACAAAGGAGATCGTTGGAGCACATTGATGTCATTGTTAGAACCAGGCGTGCCAAAAAAAGTATGCCAAATCCATAAGTCCTTTGATGCCACTGCTTCAAGTATGATGATGGCTTATTTGACATGACCTTGGTACTTCCCACACAAGGCAGTTCTTCCATTGTCCGTGCATGCAATCAACTAAACCGAGTATACATGAGAATCCTCTTAATGCTCCAATTGCCTTTTCTATGTACTTCATAGTTGCCTCTCTCGGGTACTCTGCTCCAAGCATCTTCACCATAGTGTGTGCAAATTGCACTGTGGTGATCAAGACCATGGTCTCTCCCATCCGGATATCAATATCAGTGGCATGTGTAGCCTTACCATAATCAAGCATCCTAAGAGCAGCCGTGCGTTTCTGCAGAGGGGGGAAATAAAGTTTTTCGTAACAATCCTTCCCTGGCTTGAAGTCATCATCAGGCTTCTCCACAACAGTCACGATGCGCAAGAACAAATCTCTGCTCATCCGGAAGCGACATTGAAAGAAACCTTCATGGTATGTTGGCTCCATTGTGAAGTAGTCTATGTACAGAAGTCTTGCGCTAGCAATCCTATCCCGGTGAATAACTCTTCGGCCCTTCATGGAACCCTTGAAGTTCAGTACGTGCTCCTCTGCCTTCTTCATTTCCTCTTGGATGCCCGTCACCATCATCATTTCAGCATCTTCGTCGTTCGATCCCGACGAATCGTTGAACTCATTGAATATGATTTTGTCAAGGTCTGTGTTTCAATAGCTTTCATTCGACGAATTCATCGGTGACATACAAATGACCAAAAGAATGAAAAAACTACTCGAACATTTCATCGAACACATAGACTGCAAGGTGTATATCCGAAGGAGTTAGACGTACCGGGGCGGCGGTCGTTGGCAGGACGGCCGGCGGCATTGTGGGTTGGGACATCCCATGACGAAGGTATGATGGCGACGGACCAACAACGACGGCGAAACAACAATGGCGATTGTGCAGACGAGAAAGAGAAGACAAGAGAAACATGCAGGTTAGGCAAGGAGGGGTTTCTTCAAGCAAATTGGAGTGGGCCTTGCGGCGGTCATGTCCAGCATCCCCATATCCGCCCTACGTATGAACTGGGTATGGGGATTGCTGGTCAGCCCGGACGTTTGGGTTAGATTTGCCCCAGTGTGGACGTTTGGGAAGGATATGGGGATGCTCTCATTATGCCCCACAATTCAAGAAGAAAAAGACTTGTACATCCCGTGCTGTCAAACACGCCAGACAATATTCAGAAAACCACGCTGGGTGTTCAGCGAGCAACCTGATGCCATAACAAATTAAAATGGTGGAGCCTACTTATTTCAAGAACAAATCACTGACAGAAACATGTGGGACAGAAGAGTGCACCTTTTACACGACAGAAACATTCTTGATACTTTTTCCACGAGTCAATATGACAGCTTATACAGAGTACAGTAAGGCTACAACGAGAGAATTCTCAGGCGAAGATATCAGCACATATGATTGCTACGGCAAGGGCGGTGATAAATTACAGTTCGGATGTCATCCGTTAAGGGAAAAAAAGGAGGGAAAACTTCTTTTCCGGGTGAGAAATAACACCAAACACTGACACCGACCATGCCCAGTGCAGGCAGATTCTAATCTTTTAACTCTATCTTTCGGTAAGATAACCGAGGCAGGTAGCCCAGTACCATAGTTGCATAATACACAGGGAACCAACTACTATTGCAACATACAGCCGCGAGCTCAGATGCTTGCCATCGCCTATGATTCCTTTCCATGGCACCCTTGGTGCGAAAGCACCAATGCTTGGACACAAGAGAGCAAGCAATTGACGCTCCATAAGCAATGAGCCCAGTGAGGTCAGCTGCATCAACATCATATTGAACTTGTATTTCCAATCAATCTATTGAGAGGGTTTCCAGTCATACTGAAGATTATTGAAGCTATTTGCAGCTCTAAGTCCACCCAACAGCTGATTTCCTATGTCATGCTGTTGCTGATGCTGCTGGTGCTGGTGCTGGTTCTGCTGCTGCTGCTGCTGGCCCAACTGTGATAGGTCATGTGCACTGTGATGCATCCCCATCCCCATCCTGCCATTTATTGCCATCCCACTGTTTGCCATTGCATTGTTTGCCATTGCCATTCTCAGTCCACTAGCTGCACTATTTGAACCAAATCCACCCATGGCCCCAAATCCCATTCCTCCCACTCCTGAGTGATTTGTGACCGCATTACCAACTAAGCAGTTAACCCCATTAATACCAGGGGCAAGTCCGTTTGGTCTCTTCATGTCATTTGCTCCATGGCCAACACCATTCATTTGTGATGACATCATCTCTTGCAAGATTCTCTGAACCGAGCTTTGGGAATCACTTGGCTCAGGTTCCTGAGCCCGAGTTGCAGGTGGCTGCATTGGAGGCAAGTTTGATGATGATACTGCTGGGGAACTGAGTTGGTTTGTGTTCTGAGGGGCGGGCATCATGTTATTATTGGATGATGTGGGCACCTGGGAAGAGAAAGAGGGAGACGGATTTGACTGCAATGAACTTGTAGAGTTCACCTTGGGAATTACGCCATCATCTCCACTGTTATACAGACCATTTACAGTGCCCATTGGATGATCTTGTCTAGAATTCACTGAACCTTGGAGGAGCCCAACAACAGATGGCGAGGGTGCAGATGTAGAGGGTGCACACGTCAAAGAATTATTTGATGTCACGTCTGCATTGGCAGAGGCAGAAGCCTGCACACCAGCCATAGGAGCAGAATTTTGGCCACTCTGGTTTGAACTCTGGGGAACAGATTGCTGCTCTTCAGGCTGTTGCTGCTGTGGTTGAAGAGGGTTAATACCTGATGGACTCCTCCGAGGAAAGTTATGAAGGCTATCTGAAATAGAAATAACAGCAAGTGTTACATGTGGACAAACACACATAAATTAGCAAATAGAAGGCCATAATACGACGAGAAATCACAGGCTGCTGAATGGCATACCAACATGCTACTGTGTTTTGTGTGACTAGGTACTAAATCAGCAGGAACCAGGCACAGGCAACTCAGTTCCCCAGCCATTCCCATGAGGATCAGGGGCAGGCACCAACGGTCTAGGAGTACTTAGAAGTTGTTTCCTACCGGAGATGCAATGTTAACTATATAGTTTATGGTAATCAGGTGATTACAGTTTCCTTCCTACGGAAGTGGTTGGAAAACTTGAAATCACCGGCCACGTCATGCCTTGCAAAGAGCATCCATGGGACCTGCATGGGAGGTGTTTGGTTGGTGACCTGGATAGCCTGGCTCAGGTGCTTGAGGAGTTTGAGCACCTTGAGTGCGGCAGCTGCAGCCTGGGAGCTAATACTGACCTAACAAAGGCAGATGGGAGAGATGAGCAATGGCAGCAAGCTGTGTGCCGCCACCACATCAAAGCTCTGTCATTGTCGGGCCTGCCTTTGCCGCATACGAGCTCCAGCACTCATCAAGAGGCTGCGATGAGAGACCATCCGGCTATCAAGAGGCTGGCCCACCACTGATGCCTATCACTGCAGATTTGGGATTTCTTCATGCCGCATGTTGATGTAGTTGGGGATATTTTATTCGTTATGCTCAGCGAGTTATGGGTCAATAGGATGTTTATGAGCCATTAGAGTTGGTATTGTGGATTAATTGGGCAGATTAAAGGGTCCAAAGGCAGGGGATAGAGCACTCGATCTCTCTCGTCCCTGACATGGAAGAGAGGCTCCGAGTCTTGAGAAGTTTTGCTATCTTACTGATTGATCCAACATTCACAATGCCAGCTCGCTTTGTCAGACAGCCTACTGTACTAGACTCCTTGATCAACCAAACTGGACTTTAACTCAAAACTGGATGCATGCGGATAGACTAACCAACTCGAACTCTTATCTGTATATAATATATATCTAGCATGGTGGTCCCTATGAATTAGGTGGACCTGCTAGTACCCTACAAGACTCTTAACTTCCTAACATCTCAACTCCTAATGACTGTCCTATACATTCCTTAATTGCTTGGTTTTGTGCAGCTGGCTTACCAACCACAATTCTTCTGCACATATAATGATGTGATCGGCATAAAGCCCGCCATGTTTGTTACCGCTCAGTACTCTTTCATGCCCAGGTCACCAAAACAAACACTTATACCCCAGGCCAATCCAGTTAATGGGTCAAGGCAAAATAATCAACATCACAGGCTGAAGCCAGGCACCACTCTTTCCCAGGCATACCAATGTAGCCTTTTATAGTGATGGATGGAATAACGGCAGCATGAAACGATAGTTACAGTGATTTCTCACCAAAACCGAATGCTCACCTACCTTATAACTACCCTAAGGTACTCCCTCCGCATTTTTGACACTAGATTTTTGACACTAGTGTCAAAAATGATCTCGCATTTTGAGACGGAGGGAGTATTTAAGAGGCATGCCTACACGTGTAGAAAATGTACCGCAAGGAAACTTGACTAAATAAATAATGGTAATTAAAAATAGAGCCCAAATAACACTAATTCAGGTGTTGTGAGTGCAGAGTGGTATGCGGGAGTTTGCGCCATCCTGATGATATGAGATAGAGATAAATCAACAAACTAAAATGATTAAGATGTCATACTGATTGGTCCAGATCCAGTCTGCCTGCTATAGTCAATCAGATCTTTCATGCAGTTTACCACCTCCGCAATCTGAGAGTATCAACATTTTGCATGAAAACAATAGGAGCTTATGGTCAGAAAAAGGTGCATACTTATGAAACAATTTAGAAAATATAACACGTGAATGGAAACTACATCAGGTTAGAGTGTACCTGAAGGCAGCGGACATATCTTTTTGTATATCCTAAATCGTTTACCAAAGGCACCTCCAAGGCTTTAGCCAGTTGGCGCGCACATGCAACAAACCTAATTGTACAAGATTGCAATATAAGTATATAGCATGAACTTGAAAAGTACAATGAAAATTGATGGAGTTGGTGAAAGGTAATAGTTACTCAAAGAAACAGTCAGCAAGGAAAGTAAGAACAAGTGTTCTGTTATACAGCATGAACTT
Organism: Triticum dicoccoides; assembly: GCF_002162155.2. Lineage (NCBI taxonomy): Eukaryota > Viridiplantae > Streptophyta > Magnoliopsida > Poales > Poaceae > Triticum > Triticum dicoccoides. Next base: position 109,821,411 of record NC_041387.1, on the reverse strand, counting down.
GAAAAGTACAATGGAAATTGATGGAGTTGGTAAAAGGTAATAGTTACCCAAAGAAACAGTCAGCAAGGAAGGTAAGAACAATGTGGTTTAGGTGCTACCAATCACATTGTTAAACATCACAATTTTTATCAGTGATGAGTTATAACAACAGAAGCAAAAGATACCAAGCAAGTAAGGTCAAGACAGGGCAAGCACCTGCGCGTATAAGGTTATATTTGCTTACGGACATTTTATGCTTCTAGAACAACAAGAACCTTGCACGTAATATCAGTCCGGTTTTCTGGCTAAACTATCAGTCCGGTTTCAGTAATACAGCATAATATCCAGTACCTTGCACGTACTCCAAGTTGTCCACTTACCTAAAATGAGATTTTCTTTTCATGGCAACTGGATGCTTCTCAATCCGTTCTACATTCCAACAATCCTCGTTATTTTCAACTAGAATCCCATTTTCAATGCATTAATAACCAAGTACAATTAAGATCTGGCCCGTTACAGGTTATAAAGATATACGTGAAAAGAGCATGCCTACCAGAACTGGGCATTGACCAGTTGGCTAGCTTGAGCAGGCTGAACCCACCGACCAGCGTTCGAGGTTCAGCCTCCGCTGGTTGATCCGAGTTTTGTTTAGACGTTACCTTTTTAGGGAATAAATGCACAACCAATGAGCATAAGTAAAGTAATGGCCATGCCCTGACAGCATAAGCCCTTCGGTGAGTTGGTTGGTGCATGATGTTGCATTTGATGTAATGAGTTCAAAACTCAACATGCCCATTTTATTATTAAGAAGGGTGGTGCTTATGAAATTAAAGTAAGCATGTGCTTGCAATTCCAGCACCTTCTGGAATGGTGCCTGAACTGAATTTGTCACTTAACGGAACGTCACCATATCTAATCTATATATAGGGCTGAAGATGAGCCTAAGCTTGAATAAGATGCATGTATTACCCTAAGAGCTTAACTTTTAAGAGGGTTGGTCGGTGTATGAAACTTAACTATAACCGATGGCCCAAAGGATGGCAAAACCTTCGAAGCTCAATGCCACGGGTATTCATGGGCCAAACGACAGACTATTCAGTAGGAAACTAAAAGGATAGCAACTAACTAAAAGGAAATATCTAATATAGAAACAAATCATTATAATCTCTAACGTGGTGTTTCTAGTTTTCTACATTATGGCCTGATTTATTGCTGCTGTGTCAGACGGGCCCAGGTGCTTGAGATCTCATCATTGAGCTGTGGTGGTGGTCATGGTTTAAACCCTAGGTAACCCCTCCATCGCATCAAGCAAGAGAATGCACATATTTAGAAAGTTCTTCTTGACAAATGAAAATGAAATCTAATATAGAAAATAATCATAATGATCAATTATTCGGTTCCTAAAATATGCGATTTTTAGCCAGATGAAGCCCGTGTACACATGATAAGGGTTATTGTAGCACCTAGCTATAGCATGTAGGTTTGCAGTAGTCGTCCTACCTTTCAAACACTTGGATCATGGGTGCTCATCACCAAGGCTGAGGTGAATTACTAACTCCTTTACTTTTGCAAAGCTCATCGGGCACACTTAATTAGTCATGTGCCTATTTGGCAAGAGGAACTTATTTGATAACTTCTGTAAGCCCTTAGGACCTGAGACAAGCTTGCACACAGCACTAGCATTTTCATCCTGTTTTGCTTAAAACAGTAAATCCAGTTGGTTTGGTTTGATCATAAAGGGTGATATGCTAAAAACCAAGTCAACTATGGCAGTCAAACAATACTGAGTGGCTCAGAGGAGTTACCACATGTATACATCTTGTGTTATGGGCTAAAAAGTAAAGAGGTACCCCAGTCCGTGCATAGCATGGGTATTAATAGGCCATGAGCAATTAGGAATCACGTATGTTTGGTATACATAAGTTAAGAGGGAAAATTAAGCAATGAAATAAATGGAAGTCCTCTATGCCTCTGAGACACTCTTCAACGTCAGGGACAAGCAATGCTGCGGGATTGTTGAGACCAAGTGCCTTATGCCCGTCTTCAGACCTTAACCCTACCCACATTATCTTGTTTTGGACTAAGGTCCGCATTATCTTGGCTCTCACCTTGCCATGACGGCCAATGCATCTAAAACAACTCACTGTGGAAACTAGCTCCACCGAACAAATGGCTCCTTTACAGGGAAGGCAGATGATAAATTTTAACAGAACAGACACGTATACATGAAGAAAAGAAGTGGACAAACCATTAACGAAAATATAATAGATAGCACCAGCATCAGCTTGGCTAAACCAAATGACAGGAAAATATGTAAATTTGAATTCAGGAAAGAACTTTAGATGAAAAATATTAAGCACATCAGAGCCGATCTCCTTACGAGTTGCAATTATTCTGCATGTCCTGGGTCGTTAAACTCGTTGAACTTTGAGCAGCAGCCTGGTATTTTTGTACAACCGTGCCAAGCTGACTAACCTGAATTAAACACCACAGTGCAAAAATATATCAGATGCTCAATCCAAATTGAATATAAATAACAAGATCCATGACCTGCGAGTAAAACTATGTCTATACGATAAAAAAAATTATACCTGAGGTATTATTGATCTCCGCGGAATCAGTTCCTCATGACGCCTAGCACAAAACTCCCAAGATGCAATCTTCAATTGAAGGAAATGGTACAGGATTGTGCAATATATGTTAGTCCAAAAGGCACCACTTATTCAAGAATAGTATCATAAAAAGAACCGATATAGTGACAGGAAGAAGAACAAAGTACAAAACTGAATAACAATACCTTGAGGTCTGGATTAAAAACTATCCTTAGATGCCCTTCACGTACCACGCGCAATTGATCAAAGACACTTTCCTGGATTGCTTTTGCATAATCCAAAATAATCTGTCCAGATGCATTCTGGGATTCGCGTGGCATATCAATATACAATAGTTCTTCCAATGTACCACTCGCATATTTGATTTGGCATAGCCGCGGTAAGACCTCTACTGTTGTCTCTGTAAAGATAAGAAGAACATAAGATCAAACCAGAAACACGAGCAAGAGAGGAGGATGCACAAAATTAAATGATGCTTACCAAAGCCCCGGCCAGGCTTTCGATTGCATATTTCGCAGTGCCAGACATCCTGGAGGTGCAAACCCATAAGGAAAGTTATAAATGAGAATTTAAAAGGCAAATTATACTCAAAACACCTATGTGTTACTCCAAATTCTCTAAGGCTATGACTAACTAATAGAACTGAATTTACTTGAATAAATCAAATATAGGAGAAAGAAGAGAAAGAGATGCATATTCCTTTTAGCAGTCGGAGCAAGACACCACCTGAGGGAAAACTCCAGTAGTTTGACGACCACTTCCATAGAGAGATACACACCACCTCTTTTTAGCAGTTGGAGCAAAATACTCATTGACAAAGTTTCTCCAGTACTCTATATTGTTATCCTGCATCAAAAGGAATGGGTAAATGCCCTAAGTTGTAAGCACATGCCTTTTGCTTGGAGCACAAAATTACTTGTTTGAAACAAACAAACAGACAAACAAAATCTTTTACCTGTGGTCTGTTCTGTTGATGATACATGTAATGGGTCAATCTTTTTGCACAGGTACCTGGCTCATAAGGAGCCAGCTTTCCTGGGGTTCTCATGTTTAGACTCTGTTGACGAAGTAACTGCTGCTGCTGCTGCTGCTGCTGTTGTTGCTGCTGCTGCTGTTGCTGTTGTAATTGGTTTCTCTGTAAAGGCAGATTCTTTAGAATCTGTTGGTGTTGCTGCTGATGCTGCTGCTGCATATGTAAAAGACGCTGCTGTTGCAAGAGGTTCAGTTGGGCAGCCGCAGCAGCTTGAGGGTTCTGCTTCGTGAGTTGCAACAAGTGGTGATGGTGCTGCTGTTGTTGCTGCTGTTGCTGCAAGAATGCTGATGGGTCCGAACTCGACTGCTCCATCTTGACTGCGCCCAAACCCCTCAACCCTTGCAACTGCTGCGACTCAAATTTTACATTTCCAACATTGCGCATCATCTGGGCTGGGCCATTCTGGTCAGGCAGTCCCATCTGCTGTTCTAATTTGACTCCACCAATGCTGCCACCATTCTCCAACTTCACTGCAGCCTGCGGCTGCGACTGCTGTGACGGCAACTGCTGCTGGTTGTAAGACATCGGCAGTTGATGTTGTTGATGTTGTTGCTCTTGCTGGTGCTGCAAATCCCGCACATCCATCTGCTGCTGCTGCTGCTGCAGGATATCTGAACCTAGGTGATTGCCCAAACTAACCTGCGAGGAGGAGGATGGAAACGACATAGGATCGGATCCTCCAGTGCCAGTAAAATCACCAGCGCCATCAAGCCCCCCTCTCTGCTGAAGGGTATTCATCGGAAGCCCACCGTTTGGCATTTGTCCTGGACTTGGAACAGGGCTCCCGTTTCCAAACGATGACCGGTTGAGCAGGGAGGAGACATTAGAGGTTGCTCCCAGCAAGCCATTTCCACCAAACTGAGACCTTGGGGAGACAAGAGATGAGAACGGGGACTGCGACTGCAGCATGCCGCCACCCCCACCCATTCCCTGTTGGCCACCACTGAGCAGGCTAGAACTTGTCCGGAGAAGTGAGGCACCGCCTCCTGGCTGCCCAGGCCCCATTGGGTTCGGCGGCCCTGACGATACCATCGTTGCAGGCAATGGGAGAGCTACGAACTCAGCAGAAACTACTCCCAAGATCGAGCGCGTCACCACTCACCTCGCCATCCTTTCAGCACGGAACGGCCGCAAGATCCGCCAAAATTGGGCAGGAACAAGGCAGCAAACCCTGAAAACAACCAGAGACTACAGCTTTAGGACACAAGCATTGGATCTAGAGTAGTATCTCCAGCACAAATCTACTGAACACCAACCCACACCACCCAAAATCAACCATAGAAACAACATAAACGAGCATCCAAAGCAAACTTGTACTCCTCAAATCCGCCACGACGAAAGCAAAAAAAACAGCACCAAATCCAACCCCACAAAAAAAAAACGAGCAAGGCACCAGACAGGAGCAGAATTAAGCAACCCCCAACTCCCAGACTAGATCGCAGCGTCCCGAGCCCAAACACGCAAAATGAGAAAACAATTAAGGAGCAGCAGCATCAACAGCGACCTCGTCACCGAAAACCCACGGAGCGAAACACGCCGGAACCCGACGCCACTCACCGGCGCAACCAGCCAGCAGAATCCAGTCCGCCCCGAATCCGGCGATCCAGAGCTCGAACCCGCGCCAAATCGCGCGGCGAGGCCCGCAGGGACGCGCCGTCGGCCGTGCACTGCCGCGAGGAGCAGCACTGCCACCACCACCGCCGCCGCCGCGACGGATAAGCTCCGCTCCGGCTAGGGTTTAGGCCGCCCCCGCTGCGCTGCCGCTCGAAGGGAGATAACAGCGGGATAAAAAAATTCAGTTCGTTAAAAAAATCTTTCCCTCTCGTTCCTGTGTGCGAGCGACGGGATTTGGGTCTGTGGACTGGAGGAGGGAGGGAGGAGGCGGAGCGAGGAGGAGAGAGAAAGCCAGACGAAACAGGAGAGAGAGAGAGGAGGCGGAAGTAGAAAATTCTGAGGCTTTGTCCTTGCGGACGTCAAAATTCCCATTCGATTTGATTAAGATCCGGGGGCCGCGACCTCGAGGATTCCATGCTCCGGTCGCCGAAGCGTGGGGCCAGCGCCGCGGGGGCCCCGCGGGGTGGTGAGAGGGTGGGTGGGTGGGTGCGGTGGAGCTGGGTCTGATTAGGATGGTGTTTTCCTTTCTGTTTGGGTGTTTTGTTTTCGGTTTTGGTTGTGTGATGCGCTGCTGAGGTTAAAAGAAGTCAATGGAGCGCGTGCTCCGTGCCCATGCCATGGCCAACGGTGTGGCACTGCCCGGGGATATCCTCCTCTTGTCACGCACGTTGTGATGAAAACGCAGGTGGGGCTTTAGTAAACTCCGAGTCAGACTTTCTTTAGTATACCAGGTCGACTTTTTTCTAGTCTAGTCTAGTAAATAAAAGCATCTAAACAATGCAGATGTTTTTATAAGTAGTTGTCATTCATGTAAGAAAAAAAATATTGATGAGTTAAAAGGGACAGACTGATGGAACACATGAGGTTTATCACACATGAAGTTTAAGTTTTGTTCATCTTTTCGTTGCAGAAAAGATGGATGTCTTATGTGATGTGTTCCTAAAATTAGTGTTAGTTTCTACAATGTTCTAAATGTTAGTTTGAACATTTCGCGCAGAAAAGATACTTTCAGTTGCACCATTTGTCTTTAGGTAACGTGTGTTTCTTAAATTAGCATCAGTTTCTATGACGTTCAAAAATTACGAAAATTTCAAGCGTGGAAAAAGAAGGTTTTAGTTGCACCATGATGTATGTTTCTTAAATTAGTATTAGTTTCTACAATGTTCAAATTAATATGAACATTCCGCATATAGAAAAGGTGCTTTTAGTTGCTCCATTTGTCTTTACATGACGTGCATTCCTTAGATTAGTATTAGTTTTAGCAACGTTCAAAATTAATACAAAAAATCCACGCGCAAAAATGATGCTTTAGTTGCTTCATTTGTCTTGCGTGGCGTGTGTATTTTAAATTATTATTAGTTTTCATGGCGTTCAAAACTAATACATACATTTCACATGCAGAAAAAGATGCTTTTAGTTGCTCCATTTGTCTTGCCCTTGCGTTGTCCACATGGGTGCCATCGCCACAGACGCACAGTGAACCTTCCCCAACCCCTCTCTCCCTCATCGTCGTCGGTCGGTGGTCGGAACCGCCACAGCAAAGCCCGCACAACAGTGGACAGTGGCGGGAGCTCCTGTTGTCGCGCGTCTTTCCCCTCCCGTTGGCTCGCGGATATCTCATCACCTTCACCTTGTTCGCTCGGCACCGACACGCCCTGGATCCGCACGGCTACGGTGCTCCCCCGTGCTCATCACCCGGTACTGGTCCCCCTCACGTGCTCGTGCTCTGCTTTGGCCAACGGGGTCCGGCCTTCTTACCCCTGCGGCATTGTTCTCCAGCACCACCGCCTCCTGGGCCTTGCACTAGTGTCATGTGTCCATCGGGCTGATATCCGGATATGGCCATGCTGGTGGTGGCCCTCGCATGCCTAGTGTTCCCTATTCTGCTCCAGCCAACTCCACGTCATCGGGTATATATGGTGGACTAGCCAGGTGGGCTGTGTCTATCTCTCGTAAGCCAACCCAACTTGTGACAACCCATGATGTGAGCAGACGAGCCCCCTTCCCAGATTCGGAGGTGCCACACTACTACGAAATCGAAAATAATTTATCGACCAAAGCATATCATCACTAACGTGCTTGCGGCCCATCAATGGTTTCGAGTCAGTGATGACCAGTCAATGGTGTGGTATAAAAGTGACAGGCCAGCTGATCAATGTTGACTATCTCAAGGGCAAGTATATGAGCAACGGAAAGTAAAACATGCAACTTGCAAGAAAGTAAAGGGATGGGATTGGAGTGTGCAAACGCAATTGGAGACACGGAGATTTTTGGCGTGGTTCCGATAGGTGGTGCTATCGTACATCCATGTTGATGGAGACTTCAACCCATGAAGGGTAACGGTTGCGCGAGTCCACGGAGGGCTCCACCCACGAAGGGTCCACGAAGAAGCAACCTTGTCTATCCCACCATGGCCATCGCCCACGAAGGGCTTGCCTCGCTTGGGTAGATCTTCACGAAGTAGGCGATCTCCTTGCCCTTACAAACTCCTTGGTTCAACTCCACAATCTTGACGGAGGCTCCCAAGTGACACCTAACCAATCTAGGAGACACCACTCTCCAAAAGGTAATAGATGGTGTGTTCATGATGAACTCCTTGCTCTTGTGCTTAAATGATAGTCTCCCCAACACTCAACTCTCTCACACATATTTGGCTATGGTGGAAAGATGATTTGAGTGGAAAGCAACTTGGGGAAGGCTAGAGATCAAGATTCTTGTGGTTGGATTGGAATATCTTGGTCTCAACACATGAGTAGGTGGTTCTCTCTCAGAAAATGAGTAGTGAAAGTGTAGGCACATTCTGATGGCTCTCTCTCGAATGAAGAAGGGGGTGGAGGGGTATATATAGCCTCCACACAAAATCTAGTCGTTACACACAATTTCCCAAACTCGGTGGGACCAAATAGTGAAACTCAGTCAGACTGATATGGTTCAGAATGTGAACGTTAGAGTTTTCGGTGGGACCGACAAGGTCAACTCGGTGAGACTGATGTGTTAGGGCTAGGGCAAAACCTCATCTCGGTGAGACCAATTGCGTGAACTCGGTGAGACCGGTTTCAGCAATAAGCAAACAAAGACTTGGTCAAGCAAACTCGGTGGGACCGACTGCACATTTCGGTGAGACCAAAATAACTACAATAGGTAACAGAGAGTTTGCAAGGCCATCTCGGTGAGACCGAGATCCCATCGGTGAGACCAAACTGATTAGGGTTTCTGGCGGTGGCTATGTCAAGTGAGCTCGGTGGTGCCGGATGGATCAAATCAGTGGGGCCGAGTTTGACTTTTAGGTTTAGGACATATTTTGATGAGACCAAAATGACTGCAATAGGTAACAGAGAGTTTGCAAGGCCATCTCGGTGAGACCGAAAAAACTGCAATAGGTAACAGAGAGTTTGCAAGGCCATCTCGGTGAGACCGAGATCCCATCGGTGAGACCAAACTGATTAGGGTTTCTGGCAGTGGCTATGTCAAGTGAACTCGGTGGCGCCGGATGGATCAAATCAGTGGGGCCGAGTTTGACTTTTATGTTTAGGACATATGTGGAAATGAGAAAGTGGTTGAGGGCTTTGGAGCATATCACTAAGCATTTTGAGCAAGCAAGCCATTAAGCAACACCTCATCCCCTTTTAATAGTATTGGCTTTTCCTATGGACTCAATGTGATCTTGGATCACTAAAATGAAAATGTAGAGTCTTGAGCTTTTGTCAATATGTGTCCTTAGCATTTTGAAGGGGTTCCACATCCTCTTGTCATGCCACTCCAATGTTGAACTTATCTGAAATATACTAGGTCGAAGTATTAGTCCAACAAGAAATATGCTGACATTAATTACAAAAATCACCCAGAGAGCACGTGTGCTTTCAATGTCCCCCTTTTTGGTAATTGGTGACAACATACATCTACCTCGTGGTCTTGAGCTAACTTTGGAAGAGATGAACCTGAGAAAACAAGGTTAGATAACAAAGGATCATCTACTAAACAGAGCAAGAACGAGAAACCACAAGAGTACCAAGACTGGGATGGCATGTAGTGAGTGAGTACTTAGTACTCTAGATGGATATTGACATGTCCCCAAGGATAAAGATATGCAATGAATTCCAAAGATTTTCTTCCATTAGATGTCTTTATCCCCCTGAATTTGACATTGGATAATGGGAGAAGATAGGGTAATAGAAAATCAGAGAAAATGAAAAACAAATGAACATTAGAGCAAAAAGCACAGAGAAATATCTTCTACTAACATGTCTTTCCCCTCTTAAAGACATGTGGCTTCTCTCCTCTTTGTTTACCAAGCATATGGGAGGATTAAGAAGTGTTTCTCTCCCATAGGGTCTCTCTCCCTTTGATGTGATTAAGCTTTGATGTGATCTCTCTCTCCCCCTTTGACATCAATTTCCAAGAAGGGATCTTCTGGAGTATAAGTCAAATAGGTTTGGTCCTTGAGTCACATGACAAAGCAGCATGTAGAATGTGATGCAGGTAGAGGATAAGAATCATCGAGTGGAGCTGGATTCGAAATGCAGGATGCAAATGGCAAAATGTTTCCACAGTAGTGAAATCGGTAACACCGAGTCCTTTTCTTCGGTGACTCCGAGTTGTTTCGGTCTGGCCGAAAAGAAAGAATCGGTGAGGCTGAGTTCAATACAGAGAAGGATTTTGTCATCTCAACTCACTTTGGCAACTAGGATCTCACAAAGATTTGCAGGGAATTAACTAAAGGATTTGCAATGAATTAAATACAGGGAATGTAGAAAATAAAAGAGAAGAAACCTAGATGAAGTTTTTATTTTTGAAAGGGGAAACAAACATGCAAGAGACAAATGCAAGATCACTGAGAAACACTAGAGAACTTCAGCTAGAATTGGTCGACGACAAAGTCACCTATGTTAGAGTATATTGACTTAGGAGTCAAGTGAAGACACTTGATCATAGGTCATACTCATCGTTTAAGCTCAAAATGGGGTTGCCATTTTTCGTTTAAGCATTTTGATGTATTCTCATCTTGTTGAGTTGATTTGACCCATGTCTTGGGGTAAAGCTTCTCTAAGATGGAATGACATACCATAGTGGTGGTGTTGATCTTGATCATGTATTTGAACTTGTGTAGGATGCTCAAGGTTGATGTAGTTCATCAAGAGTTGGAAGCACCGCTTGTAGTCTGAGTTCATCTTCCTACATGGGTTAGTTTTGCAAGGAAGAGCACTTTTGTATCCAAAATGACAATCATGAAGTTTGATAGCAAATGAAATTTGATACGTAGAGATTGTTAAAAGGATATATAGAAAGGATTCATGCTTCCTTGTTTTCAACCACCATATTGTAGAGACTTGGAGATGTAGAGATTTCTTAGAATGTGATTGAGTTGCAATCTCATAGAATCGAGCTTATCCAAGTACCTACAAGGGTTAGATGGCATGCAAGAGTACAAGTATATCCCATAAATATGATCATCATCATAAGAGAAATATCAAAGATTAGTCATATAAAGGCTCATGCCTTGCATGCATCCAAACGGAGTTTCTACTCCAAGTTTGAGGCATCAATGATGTTCAATTCACCTCTCAAACAGCAAAATACTTTCTCATCAAGTGGTTTGGTGAATATATCCGCCAATTGCTTATCGGTACAAACGTGCTTAAGATTGATATCTCCCTTAACAACATGGTCTCGAATGAAATGATGTCGAACTTCAATATGCTTAGTTCGAGAATGTTGCACGGGATTATGAGCAATCTTAATAGCACTTTCATTTTCACAAAGCAATGGAACATGTTTCACATATATCCCATAATCTTTAAGAGTATGGGTCATCCAAAGTAATTGAGAATAACATGAACTGGCGGCAATGTATTCCGCTCCGGCGGTGGATAAGGATACCGAGTTTTGTTTCTTGGAGGACCAAGACACGAGAGATCTACCAAGAAATTGACAAGTACCCAAAGTGGACTTTCTATCAACCTTGTTACCGGCATAGTCCGAATCGGAGTAGCCAGCAAGATCAAAAGAGGACCTCTTAGGATACCAAATGCCAATGTTTGGTGTGTGATTTAAGTATCTCACTATCCTTTTCACGACCTTAAGATGACATTCTTTGGGGTCCGCTTGATATCGTGCACACATGCACACACTTAGCATAATATCGGGACGTGAGGCACATAGATATAACAATGAACCAATCATAGAACGGTAAACCTTTTGGTCAACCGGTTCGCCATCCTTTGTCAAGTCAAGATGTCCACTAGTAGGCATGTGAGTACTCATACCTTTGCATTCTTGCATGTTGAACTTCTTGAATAAGTCCTTGGTGTACTTTGTTTGAGAAACAAATGTACCCTCCTTAGTTTGCTTAATTTGCAAACCAAGAAAGTGAAGGAAATATGCCCTAGAAGCAATAATAAAGTTATTATTTATTTCCTTATTTATTTCCTCATATCATGATAAATGTTTATTATTCATGCTAGAATTGTATTAATCGGAAACATAATACATGTGTGAATACATAGACAAACATAATGTCACTAGTGTGCCTCTACTTGACTAGCTCATTAATCAAAGATGGTTATGTTTCCTAACCATAGACATGTGTTGTCATTTGATTAACGAGATCACATCATTAGGAGAATGATGTGATTGACTTGACCCATTCCGTTAGCCTAGCACTTGATCATTTAGTATGTTGCTATTGCTTTCTTCATGACTTATACAAAGTTCCTACAACTATGAGATTATGCAACTCCCGTTTACCGAAGGAACACTTTGTGTGCTACCAAACGTCACAACGTAACTGGGTGATTATAAAGGAGCTCTACAGGTGTCTCCAAAAGTACATGTTGAGTTGGCGTATTTCGAGATTAGGTTTTGTCACTCCGATTGTCGGAGAGGTATCTCTGGGCCCTCTCGGTAATGCACATCACTATAAGCCTTGCAAGCAATGTAACTAATGAGTTAGTTACGGAATGATGCATTACGTAATGAGTAAAGAGACTTGCCGGTAACGAGATTGAACTAGGTATTGGATACCGATGATTGAATCTCGGGCAAGTAACATACCGATGACAAACGGAACAACACTCTCCCCTCTCGTTGCTATGCATCACCATGATCCTTGCGTGTGCGTAGGAAAATTCTGAAATTACTACGTTCCCTAACAGTGGCATCCGAGCCAGGTTCTTATGCGTTGATGTTATATGCACGAGTAGAACACAAGTGAGTTGTGGGTGATACAAGTCATACTGCTTACCAGCATGTCATACTTTGGTTCAGCGGTATTGTTGGATGAAGCGGCCCAGACCGACATTACGCGTATGCTTACGCGAGACTGGTTTTACCGCCGTGCTTTGCACACAGGTGACTAGCGGGTGTCTGTTTCTCCAACTTTAGTTGAACCGAGTGTGGCTACGCCCGGTCCTTGCGAAGGTTAAAACAGCACTAACTTGACGAACTATCGTTGTGGTTTTGATGCGTAGGTTAGAACGGTTCTTGCTCAGCCCGTAGCAGCCACGTAAAATTAGCAACAACAAAGTAGAGGACGTCTAACTTGTTTTTGCAGGGCATGTTGTGATGTGATATGGTCAAGACGTGATGCTATATTTTATTGTATGAGATGATCATGTTTTGTAACCGAATTTATCGGCAACTGGCAGGAGCCATATGGTTGTCCCTTTATTGTATGAAATGCAAATGCCTTGTAATTGCTTTACTTTATCACTAAGCGGTAGCGATAGTCGTAGAAGAAATAGATGGCGTAACGACAACGATGCTACGATGGAGATCAAGGTGTCGCGCCGGTGACGATGGTGATCACGACGGTGCTTTGGAGATGGAGATCACAAGCACAAGATGATGATGGCCATATCATATCACTTATATTGATTGCATGTGATTTTTATCCTTTATGCATCTTATCTTGCTTTGATTGATGGTAGCATTTTAAGATGATCTCTCACTAAATTATCAAGAAGTGTTCTCCCTGAGTATGCACCGTTGCTAAAGTTCTTCGTGCTGAGACACCACGTGATGATCGGGTGTGATAGGCTCTACGTTCAAATACAACGGGTGCAAAACAGTTGCACACGCGGAATACTCAGGTTAAACTTGACGAGCCTAGCATATACAGATATGGCCTCGGAACACGGAGACCGAAAGGTCGAACGTGAATCATATAGTAGATATGATCAACATAGTGATGTTCACCATTGAAACTACTCCATCTCACGTGATGATCGGACATGGTTTAGTTGATTTGGATCACGTGGTCACTTAGATGACTAGAGAGATGTCTGTCTAAGTGGGAGTTCTTAAGTAATATGATTAATTAAACTTAAATTTATCATGAACTTAGTACCTGATAGTATTTTGCTTGTCTATGTTTGTTGTAGATAGATGGCTCGTGCTGTTGTTCCGTTAAATTTTAATGCGTTCCTTGAGAAAGCTAAGTTGAAAGATGATGGTAGCAATTACACGGACTGGGTCCGTAACCTGAGGATTATCCTCATTGCTGCACAGAAGAATTACGTCCTGGAAGCACCGCTGGGTGCCAGGCCTGCTGCAGATGCAACTGACGATGTTAAGAACGTCTGGCAAAGCAAAGCCGATGACTACTCGATAGTTCAGTGTGCCATGCTTTACGGCTTGGAACCGGGTCTTCAATGACGTTTTGAACGTCATTGAGCATATGAGATGTTCCAGGAGTTGAAGTTAATATTTCAAGCAAATGCCCGGATTGAGAGATATGAAGTCTCCAATAAGTTCTACAGCTGTAAGATGGAGGAGAATAGTTCTGTCAGTGAACACATACTCAAAATGTCTGGGTATAATAATCACTTGATTCAACTGGGAGTTAATCTTCCTGATGATAGTGTCGACAGAATTCTTCAATCACTGCCACCAAGCTACAAGAGCTTCGGGATGAACTATAATATGCAAGGGATGGACAAGTCTATTCCCGAGCTCTTCGCAATGCTAAAGGCTGCGAAGGTAGAAATCAAGAAGGAGCATCAAGTGTTGATGGTCAATAAGACCACCAGTTTCAAGAAAAGGGGTAAAGGGAAGAAGAAGGGGAACTTCAAGAAGAACAGCAAACAAGTTGCTGCTCAAGAGAAGAAACCCAAGTCTAGACCTAAGCCTGAGACTGAGTGCTTCTACTGCAAGCAGACTGGACACTGGAAGTGGAACTGCTCCAAGTATTTGGCGGATAAGAAGGATGGCAAAGTGAACAAAGGTATATGTGATATACATGTTATTGATGTGTACCTTACTAATGCTCGCAGTAGCACCTGGGTATTTGATACTGGTTCTGTTGCTAATATTTGCAACTCAAAATAGGGACTACGGATTAAGCGAAGATTGGCTAAGGACGAGGTGACGATGCGCATGGGAAATGGTTCCAAAGTCGATGTGATCGCGGTCGGCACGCTACCTCTACATCTACCATCGGGATTAGTGTTAGACCTAAATAATTGTTATTTGGTGCCAGCGTTGAGCATGAACATTATATCTGGATCTTGTTTGATGCGAGACGGTTATTCATTTAAATCAGAGAATAATGATTTTTCTATTTATATGAGTAATATCTTTTATGGTCATGCACCCTTGAAGAGTGGTCTATTTTTATTAAATATCGATAGCAGTGATACACATATTCATGATGTTGAAGCCAAAAGATGCAGAGTTGATAATGATAGTGCAACTTATTTGTGGCACTGCCGTTTAGGTCATATCGGTATAAAACGCATGAAGAAACTCCATACTGATGGACTTTTGGAATCACTTGATTATGAATCACTTGGTACTTGCGAACCGTGCCTCATGGGCAAGATCACTAAAACGCCGTTCTCCGGAACTATGGAGCGAGCAACTGATTTGTTGGAAATCATACATACTGATGTATGTGGTCCAATGAATATTGAGGCTCGCGGCGGGTATCGTTATTTTCTCACCTTCACAGATGATTTGAGCAGATATGGGTATATATACTTGATGAAACACAAGTCTGAAACATTTGAAAAGTTCAAAGAATTTCAGAGTGAAGTGGAAAATCATCGTAACAAGAAAATAAAATTTCTACGATCTGATCGTGGAGGAGAATATTTGAGTTACGAGTTTGGTTTACATTTGAAACAATGCAAAATAGTTTCGCAACTCACGCCACCCGGAACACCACAACGAAATGGTGTGTTTGAACCTCGTAATCGTACTTTACTGGATATGGTGCGATCTATGATGTCTCTTACTGATTTACCGCTATCATTTTGGGGTTATGCTTTAGAGACGGCCGCATTCACGTTAAATAGGGCACCATCAAAATCCGTTGAGACGACGCCTTATGAACTGTGGTTTGGCAAGAAACCAAAGTTGTCGTTTCTTAAAGTTTGGGGCTGCGATGCTTATGTGAAGAAACTTCAACCAGATAAGCTCGAACCCAAATCGGAGAAATGTGTCTTCATAGGATACCCAAAAGAGACTATTGGGTACACCTTCTATCACAGATCTGAGGGCAAGATTTTCGTTGCTAAATTCAGATCCTTTCTAGAGAAGGAGTTTCTCTCAAAAGAAGTGAGTGGGAGGAAAGTAGAACTTGATGAGGTAACTGTACCTGCTCCCTTATTGGAAAGTAGTTCATCACAAGAACCGGTTCCTGTGACAACTATACCAATTAGTGAGGAAGCTAATGATACTGATCATGATACTTCAGATCAAGTTTCTACTGAACCTCGTAGGTCTAGCAGAGTAAGATCCGCACTAGAGTGGTACGGTAATCCTATTCTGTAAGTCATGTTACTTGACCATGGCGAACCTACGAACTATGAGGAAACGATGATGAGCCCAGATTCCGCAAAATGGCTTGAAGCCATGAAATCTGAGATAGGATCCATGTATGAGAACAAAGTATGGACTTTGATTGACTTGCCCGATGATCGACAAGCCATTGAGAATAAATGGATCTTCAAGAAGAAGACTGACACTGATGGTAATGTAACTGTCTACAAAGCTAGACTTGTT
The DNA here is from genome assembly GCF_002162155.2 of Triticum dicoccoides. Taxonomy (NCBI): domain Eukaryota; kingdom Viridiplantae; phylum Streptophyta; class Magnoliopsida; order Poales; family Poaceae; genus Triticum; species Triticum dicoccoides. The sequence goes on along the minus strand of NC_041387.1, from coordinate 109,805,172 downwards.
GCAAAAGGTTTTCGACAAGTTCAAGGGGTTGACTATGATGAGACTTTCTCACCCGTAGCGATGCTTAAGTCTGTCCGAATCATGTTAGCAATTGCTGCATTTTATGATTATGAAATTTGGCAAATGGATGTCAAAACTGCATTCCTGAATGGATTTCTGGAAGAAGAGTTGTATATGATGCAACCGGAAGGTTTTGTCGATCCAAAAGGTGCTAACAAAGTGTGCAAGCTCCAGCGATCCATTTATGGACTGGTGCAAGCATCTCGGAGTTGGAATAAACGCTTTGATAGTGTGATCAAAGCATATGGATTTATACAGACTTTTGGAGAAGCCTGTATTTACAAGAAAGTGAGTGGGAGCTCTGTAGCATTTTTGATATTATATGTAGATGACATATTGTTAATTGGAAATGATATAGAATTTCTGGATAGCATAAAGGGATACTTGAATAAAAGTTTTTCAATGAAATACCTCGGTGAAGCTGCTTACATATTGGGCATCAAGATCTATAGAGATAGATCAAGACGCTTAATTGGACTTTCACAAAGCACATACCTTGATAAAGTTTTGAAAAAGTTCAAAATGGATTAGGCAAAGAAAGGGTTCTTTCCTGTATTACAAGGTGTGAAGTTGAGTCAGACTCAATGCCCGACCACCGCAGAAGATAGAGAGAAAATGAAAGATGTTCCCAATGCTTCAGCCATAGGCTCTATCATGTATGCAATGCTGTGTACCTATAACACCCTCGATGCGGCTATAGCTCCCACGTGTCGAGGCACGACTTAGAGGCATAACCGCATTGAAAGCAATGTCACAAGTTAGGCAATCATTACAACATCCCATGTAATATATAATAAAAGGGGAAGATAACATAGTTGGCTTACACTCGCCACGTCACATCAGAGTACATAAATAACATCCATCAAACAAACACTCATGGCCCGACTACGGCGCCAAAATAGAAAAGAACCCAACATGCGACAAGGTCCTGAATCGATAACCCCAACTAGGCACCACTACTGATCATCCGGAAAAGACACGTAGTAACGCTGAGAGTCCTCGTCGAACTCCCACTTGAGCTCGTACTCGTCACCTGGAGCGGAATCACCTGGACCTGCATCTGGAGTTGTAGTATCTGTGAGCCACAGGGACTCAGCAATCTCACACCCACGCGATCAAAACTATTTAAGCTCATAGGAATGGATAAGGCAAATATGTGTGGGGCTGCAGCAAGCGACTAGCATATGTGGTGGCTAACTTATACGCAAAAGAGAGCGAGAAGAGAAGGCGAAGCACGAGCGAGAAACTAAAGGAACATCCTGCGCAAGCATAACTCCAACACCGTGTCCACTTCCCGGACTCCGCCGAGAAGGGGCCATCACGGTAACACACACGGTTGATTCATTTTAAATAAGTTTAATTCAAGTAATCTACAACCGGACATTAACAAATTCCCATCCGCCCATAACCGCGGGCACGGCTTTCGAAAGATCAATCCCTGCAGGGGAGTCCCAACTTAGCCCATGACAAGCTCTCACGGTCAACGAAGGAATAGACCTCCACCCGGGACACACCGATCAGACTCGGTAACCCGGTACAACAAGACATTTCGACAGGTTAAAACAAGTCCAGCAACACCGCCCGAATGTGCCGACAAATCCCGATAGGAGCTGCACATATCTCTTTCTCAGGGCACACTCAGATGAGACTAGCTACGAGTAAAACCAACCCTCAAGTTTCCCCGAGGTGGCCCCGCAGGCAGCTCAGTTCGGACCAACACTCAGAGGGAGCACTGGCCCAAGGGGGGCTAAAATACGATGACCCTCGGGCTCCGGAAACCCAAGGGAAAAGAGGCTAGGTGGCAAATGGTAAAACCAATGTTGGGCATTGCTGGAAAAGCTTTAATCAAGACGAACTATCAAGGGGTTCCCATTATAGCCCAACCGTGTAAGGGACACAACAATCCGGGAACATAACACCGATATGACGGAAACTAGGGCGGCAAGAGTGGAACAAAACACTAGGCGAGAGGCCGAGCCTTCCACCCTTTACCAAGTATATAGATGCATTAAGATAACATAGCAATATAATGATATCCCGACAAGTAAATAAATGTTCCAACAAGGAACGGCTCCAATCTTCACCTGCAACTAACAACGCTATAAGAAGGGCTGAGCAAGGCGGTAACATAGCCAATCAACGGTTTGCTAGGACAAGGTGGGTTAGAGGTTCAACATGGCAATTGGGAGGCTGACAAGCAAAAGGTAGGCATCGTAGCATTGGCAAAGCAAAAGAGCGAGCAAACTAGCATAGCAAAGATAGTAGTGATTTCGAGGGTATGATCATCTTGCCTGCACAGTTGTCAGAGTTGACTGGATCCTCACAAGCGAACTCAACGGGCTCCTCGGTAGCGAACTCGTCTCCCGGCTCTACCCAACAAGACAAACAAGCAACAAGGATACAATCAACCACGGGCAAGACCAAGCAATATGATGAAATGACGATATGCTATGCGGGATGCGATGTGGGATGCAAAATGCAAGATATGACAGGAAATGCATGAACCTGGCATCAACATGGAAAACCAAGTGTACCACTGGATAGAGGGGATGAAATCGCTTGAAAACGATATAAAGATCATTGGAATCGGAGTTACGGTTTAGAAATGGCAAGCGTTTTAAGATATGACACCGGTCTGCGATTACAGCAAGTAGGCATCTAAATGCAACTAAATGAACATGCTACAGCCACCAAACATGAAAACAAAATATATGGCAGTGAAGTACACAAGATGGTTGACAAAACACTAGCACTGAGCCATAGGCAAAATCATCCATTAAGAGGTTCAAACAAGCATGGCTAAAACGCAAATGCAAAACAGATTTCAGACTTAGTGAAATTAACACTAGTCTGAAATTTCAGATCACGATGCTCTCTTCGGAGCAGCAAAACAACATGATAGAAAACCTGAACATGACAAGTAAGAACATGGCATGGAGCTACTCAACAAGCTTAATAAAACACCCAAAGTGACCTGGGGCCGAAAGGGTTCACAAAATACTCTACCGAGCTCACGAACATCGCTCGAACACAATCAGTTTTCAGACTTAGTGAAAACTGAGACATGCTGAAATTTAACTCACGAAGGCATGCAAACGAGCTCGATGCACTCACTATGGTGCAAGTCATGGCAAGGAAAGCATATAACCAGCAAGAAGGCACAAAGTGCTAGCTACACATGGCAAGAACGAAGGCATAGCATGCATGGAACACTAACGGTAGCATCGGCAAAACCGCAAACAAGTTGACGATCTGCCCAGATTAACAACGAAGCAAAAGTTGAGCTCGATTGAGTCAACCTAGAGCACTCCACATATGCCAACAAAGACACGGATGGATAGAGCATAACTTAAGTATCAAAACTCCCTTACTGATCATCCTCAAAAGAGGCACGGATCGCTAGGAAACAAGCTGGACATATAGCATCATGAACTAAAAATATCCCAGACTTAGTGAAAATCACTAAGTCCCTGAAATCTGCATTCTCAGGTACCCTACTTCGCAAGCTTGCACAAGACAACACACACATCCTAAAAATACATGGGCGGCACCTCTGGAAAGAAGACAAAATGCTTCACAATACATCCCAAAGGGGCACAGGCATATCATGCACGAATTAAACATAGCAAAAATGACAAAAGTGCATGATGAACTAACGGATCTGCAATTTAACTCACGAAGCCTCCTTCTAGCAGCATTTTGGGTATCAAGATGACCTCAAATGCAAATGATGCAATGGAATGAAATGATGTACATGTCGAGACGAAGATTTTGATATATCATATGCCCAAAACGGAGCTACGGTTGCGGAGATACAAGCAGTCAGAGTACCAAGAAAAATAT
>NC_041387.1:109791192-109800387 GCF_002162155.2 Triticum dicoccoides | reverse complement strand
TGGGCGCGCGCCCACATGGCGGCGCGTGAGTGGGTGCGGCGGCGGGGCGGACAACGTCCGGCGCGGGCGGACACGTCCGGCCCGGCGCGGGGAAGAGGGATCTGTTTTTTTTAACTAGGGTTTCGGACGGGGGAAGAAGAGATCCGAATGGAGGGGGTATAAATAGGCATAGAGGGAGCTAGGAGAGTCCAAATAAGGTGCGGTTTTCGCCCACACGATCGTGATCGAACGCTCTAGGACAAGGAGCAGAGTTTGGTGGGTTTTGGGCCAAATTTGGGGGGTGTTGGGCTGCAACACACACGAGGCCTTTTCGGTCCCTCGGTTAACCGTTGGAGTATCAAACGAAGTCCAAATGATACGAAACTTGACAAGCGGTCTACCGGTAGTAATCCAAGGCCACTTGGCAAGTCTCGGACCAATCCGGAAATGTTTAAACCCCACACACAAAAGAAGACTAGAAATGACCACCGGAGGAGAACGAAGCGCCGGAATGCAAAACGGACAACGGGGAAAATGCTCGAATGCATGAGATGAACATGTATGCAAATGCAATGCACGTGATGACATGATAAGAGATGCACGAAAAAGAAAAACAACACACGGAGACAAAGACCCAACCCGAGAAATAAATATAACTTAGCGCCGGAGACGGCAAGAGTTGGAGTACAAATATGGAAAGTATATCTGGGGCGTTACAACACTCCACCACTACGAAAAGATCTCGTCCCGAGATCTAGGACTGAAAGAACTCCGGGTACTCAGAACGGAGGTGATCCTCGCGTTCCCAGGTAGCTTCACGGTCGGAATGGTGTGACCACCTGACTTTGAGAAATTTGATTGACTTGTTGCGAGTCTTGCGTTCAGTCTCTTCAAGAATAGCAACTGGGTGCTCACGATAAGAGAGATCTTCTTGGAGCTCAATGTCCTCGAAGTTGACGGTGCGGTCAGGAGTCTTGAAGCACTTTCGAAGCTGAGAGACATGGAACACATCATGAACATTTGCAAAGTTTGAAGGAAGCTCGAGTTGATAGGCGAGGTCGCCTCTCTTGCTGACAATCCTGAAAGGTCCCACGTATCTAGGGGCAAGCTTCCCTTTGATACCGAAGCGACGAGTACCTTTCATAGGAGAGACGCGGAGGTAAACATGATCTCCGATCTCGAAAGCCAGATCACGGTGCTTACTATCATAGTAGCTCTTCTGGCGGGACTGGGCTGCTTTGAGGTTATCACGAATGACTTTGCACATTTCTTCTGCTTCTGTGATTAAGTCATTACCCAGCAGCTGACGTTCACCGGTTTCAGACCAGTTGAGAGGGGTACGGCACTTCCCGCCATACAGAATTTCAAAGGGGGCCTTGCCCGAACTTGCTTGAAAGCTGTTGTTGTACGAGAATTCAGCATAAGGAAGACAATCCTCCCACTTCATGCCGAAGGAGATCACACAAGCCCTGAGCATATCTTCAAGAATTTGGTTGACACGCTCGACTTGACCGCTCGTTTGAGGATGGAAAGCTGTGCTGAAGCGGATGTTGGTGCCCATGGCTTTCTGAAAAGAATCCCAAAACTTGGAGGTAAAGATGCTGCCACGGTCTGAAGATATCACTTGAGGAATACCGTGCAGAGAGACAATGCGAGAGGTATAGAGTTCCGCCAATTGAGCTGCAGTGATTGACTCTTTGATAGGCAGAAAATGAGCCACTTTGGTGAGCTTGTCGATGACAACAAATATAGCATCATTGCCACGCTTGGACTTTGGAAACCCAGTCACGAAGTCCATTTCAATGTGGTCAAACTTCCATTCTGGAATGGCAAGAGGTTGGAGGAGACCAGCTGGCCTTTGGTGTTCTGCCTTCACTCTTCTGCAGACATCACATTCATTCACGAATTGAGCGATCTCGCGCTTCATTCGAGTCCACCAATAAGCTTGCTTGAGGTCCTGATACATCTTCGTACTACCAGGGTGGATGGAGAGGAGAGAGTTGTGAGCCTCGTTCATGATCACCTTACGGAGTTCACCTTTGGGCACAACAATTCGATCCTCGAAGAAGAGAGTGTCCTTGTCATCAAGTCGGAAGCACTTGTACTTGGACTGACTCTTTGCAATGCCAATCTTCACCTTCTTCACCATAGCATCAAGAAGTTGGGCTTGGCGAATCTGGTCTTCTAAGGTAGGAGAGACTTGAAGGTTGGCGAGGAAACCTTGAGGAACAACTTGCAGATTAAGTTTGCGGAAAGCTTCACAAAGCTCGGGTTGATAAGGCTTGAGAATCAGACTGTTGCAATATGCTTTTCTGCTCAAAGCGTCAGCAATCACATTAGCCTTGCCTGGAGTATACTCGATACTCGGATTGTACTCTTGAATCATTTCGACCCATCGAGTCTGCCTGAGGTTGAGATTAGGCTGAGTGAAGATGTACTTGAGACTCTTGTGATCAGTGAAAATATCCACTTTCCTTCCCAATAGAAGATGTCTCCAAGTCAACAAAGCATGCACAACTGCCGCCAACTCGAGATCATGAGTGGGGTAGTTCTTCTCATTAGGTTTCAACTGACGAGAGGTATAAGCAACAACTTTCTTCTCTTGCATCAGGACAGCACCGAGACCTTGGAGAGAGGCATCACAAAAGACCTCGTACGGCTTGGTTTCATCAGGCGGAGTCAGAACTGGAGCAGTGATCAATTTCTCTTTTAAAGTGTTGAAAGCAATATCACACTCCGGAGACCAAACGTACTTGACGTGCTTCTGAAGAAGATTTGAGAGAGGCTTGGCGATCTTAGAAAAGTTTTCAACGAATCTTCTGCAATAGCTTGCGAGACCGAGAAAACTGCGGAGTTGCTTCACGTTCTGAGGAGGTTTCCAATTCACAATTGCGGACACCTTCTCAGGATTCACGGAAATGCCCTTGGCAGAGATGATATGACCAAGATAAAGAACCTCATCGAGCCAAAATTCACACTTGGAGAACTTGGCGTAGAACTTATGTTCTCTGAGCTTGTCAAGAACCAAACGCAAGTGCTTGGCATGATCTTCCTTGTTCTTCGAGAAAACCAGAATGTCGTCGAGATAGACCAAAACAAACTCATTGGTGTAGGGGTTGAAGATGAAGTTCATCATGCGAGAGAACGTCGGAGGAGCGTTGGCGAGGCCAAAAGACATGACGGTGTATTCATATGAACCAAAGCTTGTTCTGAACGCCGTCTTGGGAATATCTTGCTCACGAATACGAATCTGATGATAACCCATACGGAGATCAAGCTTGGAGAATACTTGAGCACCTTTGAGTTGTTCGAATAGCTCATTGATGTTGGGAAGTGGGTATTTGTTCTTGATGGTCTTCTTGTTTACTGGACGGTAATCAACACAAAGTCGACTCGATCCATCCTTCTTCTTCACAAAAAGAACACCACAACCCCACGGAGAAGTACTAGGCCGAATGAGACCCAATCTTTCTTGCTCATCGAGTTGTTTCTTCAACTCCTTCAACTCTTCAGGGCCGAGCTTGTAGGGACGTTTGCACACAGGTTCCGTACCGGGCTCAAGTTCAATAACAAATTCAACTGGCCGGTGCGGAGGCATCCCTGGAAGTTCTTCTGGAAAGACGTCTTGATACTCACAAACAACCGGAATCTGCGAAATAGCATCCAATTCACCCTTCTCATTGAGAGAAAACAACTGGATGGAATTATCCCGAGCGGCAAAGACAATGACATCCTCAGACGAATGAGTCAGTTGAATCTGCCTGGCTGCACAATCAAGCTGAGCTTTATGCTTAGAGAGCCAGTCCATCCCGAGAATAAGATCGATATCCGAGTTGCCAAGAACCATAGGAGAAGCAAGAAACTTGAAATCACCCATCAAGATTGAAATATCCGGCACCTCCATACTGGAACTTAGTCGCTTAGCTGGAGAGACGACTTGCATAGCTCTAGGTAATGCCCTAGTGCTAAAATTGTTCTCCGATGCAAATGGAAATGACATGAAGGAATGCGATGCACCAGAGTCAAAAAGAACTTTTGCAGGAATATCATTAACAGGAAGGTTACCCATGATCACATCTGAAGAATCCTCAGCCTGAGCTGCATTCACCATATTGACCTTGGCGTGCTTGGGATTGTGCTTGACCACCGCTGTACTTGCCGATCTGACAGGAGGAGGAGGAGGAAGACGCCTCTGGTTGGTACACTTGTTGGCATAGTGACCCTTCTGTTGGCACTTGTTGCACGTGACCTCTGAAAGGGGACGGTGATACGGAGCACTCGGTCTTGGCGCTTGAGACGAAGCCTTGTTCTGAAAGCCTGGGTTGGGTGGGTGGGAGAAACCACTGCCACCTTTGCTCTTCTGCTGATACGGCTGACGAAACGGAGGAGGAGGAAGCCAAAACTTCTGCTGCTTGACCACTTGAGTAGAGGAAGAAGGAGTAACATCTCTGGCACGCTTCCTGGAAGCATCACACCTTATCTGAGCAGCCTCTTGCTTCAGTGCCATGTTGTAGAACTCATCGTATCTCAACGGCTCAAAGAGGACAAGAGCGAGCTGAATTTCCTCACGAAGACCACCCCTGAACTGATAGATCATGCTCTTCTCGTCAGGAACATCCTGCTTGGCAAAACGGGCGAGCTTCTGGAACAACTTGTTGTAGTCATAGACAGACAAAGAGCCTTGCTTCAGATTGCGGAATTCCTGACGCTTACTCTCAACCACACTTTGAGGGATGTGATGAGCGCGGAAATCTTGACGGAAATCGTCCCAAGTGATCAGACGTCCACCTCTGGAATCCTTGTACTGCTGGAACCACTCTGCAGCCTGATCTTTGAGCTGGAAAGAAGCGAACTTGACGAAATCTTCAGGCCTGACGTTGCTACATTCAAAATGCTTGCCCAGATCCACTAGCCAATCGTCAGCATCGGTAGCCTCAACACAACCGCTGAACGTCTTTGGGCCATTAGCAAGGAACTGGTTCAGAGTAGCAAAGTGGTGCTGATTATGGCCTTGATTCCCTTGACTACCTTGATTGCGCTCTTGAAGGATTTGCATGATCAAGTGTGTGTTTGCATTAGTAGCGGCCATCACAGCTTGCCATGCTTCCGGAGGAGGCGGAGGTGGAGGCGGATTAGGATTCGGAGTCGTGCGCGTTGGAGGAGCCATCCTGAAGAGGTTGACCACCATTAGCACATAGATAGACAACAATATAGAAGCTGAATCCAACGGAATGAAAATTGCAACATATAGTCTTCACATCCGAACAAAATGAACGAATGCATTCCTCTTCAAATGATCACATATCCATAAATTGAGAAGCCACGAAGAATTAAGGAAGAGAAATAAATCAACAAGGTACGGATCAAGAACGAATAATCGGTAAGAAATCCCAATCTCAAACCAATATCCGTGGAATAAGAACTAGAGCTACTAGAATTCCCACCTATGAAACTCCCGAACCTTTCCGGTTATGCAATCAGGTGTTGGGGATACAGGGGAAGCACAATATCTCACCCAAACTAGCAAATCCTACATCCAGCTGTATCCATCCTTCAACACATAACCAGGAAAACTTCGGAAACCATCTACCTCAACCTTCGAAAAGCATCCGTTATACAAGTTATGGCGATACTCCCGAACTCCCGCCCCAGTACTGGGTGGCGTCGAGGTTATCTCACCAACGAACTGCATAAAAGAGATTTTCGATGTCGGCGAACATATCTCAAGTATACCAGAATTGCAACGATGAAATTGTGACGACAACACCTCGGAGCTCAACTTCCCGGGACACTGCCACAACCCCTAAAGACAGGAGGCACCAAGAACAATGTTCTCGTCACAAAACCATCGGAACAAAACCAAGATACTCGCGTGATCCTAAAAAAATTTTTTTTAGTGAAATTTGAGAAGAGAAGAGTCAAAACTCTACGCCAGGATGCCTTACCAGAGCGATGATGAGACTGGGAAGTAAAAAGAATTCCTAAGCTCTCCGATATATAATTCCTAAGGACTCAAAACATTTTTCTAGACACAACTCGGCTGCTAAAAACGTTCAAGCAATGGGGCTCCTAAGGTCGGGGATGGCTCTGATTACCAACTTATAACGCCCTCGATGCGGCTATAGCTCCCACGTGTCGAGGCACGACTTAGAGGCATAACCGCATTGAAAGCAATGTCGCAAGTCAGGCAATCATTACAACATCCCATGTAATATATAATAAAAGGGGAAGATAACATAGTTGGCTTACACTCGCCACGTCACATCAGAGTACATAAATAACATCCATCAAACAAACACTCATGGCCCGACTAAGGCGCCAAAATAGAAAAGAACCCAACATGCGACAAGGTCCTGAATCGATAACCCCAACTAGGCACCACTACTGATCATCCGGAAAAGACACGTAGTAACGCTGAGAGTCCTCGTCGAACTCCCACTTGAGCTCGTACTCGTCACCTGGAGCGGAATCACCTGGACCTGCATCTGGAGTTGTAGTATCTGTGAGCCACAGGGACTCAGCAATCTCACACCCACGCGATCAAAACTATTTAAGCTCATAGGAATGGATAAGGCAAATATGTGTGGGGCTGCAGCAAGCGACTAGCATATGTGGTGGCTAACTTATACGCAAAAGAGAGCGAGAAGAGAAGGCGAAGCACGAGCGAGAAACTAAAGGAACATCCTGCGCAAGCATAACTCCAACACCGTGTCCACTTCCCGGACTCCGCCGAGAAGGGGCCATCACGGTAACACACACGGTTGATTCATTTTAAATAAGTTTAATTCAAGTAATCTACAACCGGACATTAACAAATTCCCATCCGCCCATAACCGCGGGCACGGCTTTCGAAAGATCAATCCCTGCAGGGGAGTCCCAACTTAGCCCATGACAAGCTCTCACGGTCAACGAAGGAATAGACCTCCACCCGGGACACACCGATCAGACTCGGTAACCCGGTACAACAAGACATTTCGACAGGTTAAAACAAGTCCAGCAACACCGCCCGAATGTGCCGACAAATCCCGATAGGAGCTGCACATATCTCTTTCTCAGGGCACACTCAGATGAGACTAGCTACGAGTAAAACCAACCCTCAAGTTTCCCCGAGGTGGCCCCGCAGGCAGCTCAGTTCGGACCAACACTCAGAGGGAGCACTGGCCCAAGGGGGGCTAAAATACGATGACCCTCGGGCTCCGGAAACCCAAGGGAAAAGAGGCTAGGTGGCAAATGGTAAAACCAATGTTGGGCATTGCTGGAAAAGCTTTAATCAAGACGAACTATCAAGGGGTTCCCATTATAGCCCAACCGTGTAAGGGATGCAACAATCCGGGAACATAACACCGATATGACGGAAACTAGGGCGGCAAGAGTGGAACAAAACACTAGGCGAGAGGCCGAGCCTTCCACCCTTTACCAAGTATATAGATGCATTAAGATAACATAGCAATATAATGATATCCCGACAAGTAAATAAATGTTCCAACAAGGAACGGCTCCAATCTTCACCTGCAACTAACAACGCTATAAGAAGGGCTGAGCAAGGCGGTAACATAGCCAATCAACGGTTTGCTAGGACAAGGTGGGTTAGAGGTTCAACATGGCAATTGGGAGGCTGACAAGCAAAAGGTAGGCATCGTAGCATTGGCAAAGCAAAAGAGCGAGCAAACTAGCATAGCAAAGATAGTAGTGATTTCGAGGGTATGATCATCTTGCCTGCACAGTTGTCAGGGTTGACTGGATCCTCACAAGCGAACTCAACGGGCTCCTCGCTAGCGAACTCGTCTCCCGGCTCTACCCAACAAGACAAACAAGCAACAAGGATACAATCAACCACGGGCAAGACCAAGCAATATGATGAAATGACGATATGCTATGCGGGATGCGATGCGGGATGCAAAATGCAAGATATGACAGGAAATGCATGAACCTGGCATCAACTTGGAAAACCAAGTGTGCCACTGGATAGAGGGGATGAAATCGCTTGAAAACGATATAAAGATCATTGGAATCGGAGTTACGGTTTAGAAATGGCAAGCGTTTTAAGATATGACACCGGTCTGCGATTACAGCAAGTAGGCATCTAAATGCAACGGAATGAACATGCTACAGCCACCAAACATGAAAAAAAAATATGGCAGTGAAGTACACAAGATGGTTGACAAAACACTAGCACTGAGCCATAGGCAAAATCATCCATTAAGAGGTTCAAACAAGCATGGCTAAAACGCAAATGCAAAACAGATTTCAGACTTAGTGAAATTAACACTAGTCTGAAATTTCAGATCACGATGCTCTCTTCGGAGCAGCAAAACAACATGATAGAAAACCTGAACATGACAAGTAAGAACATGGCATGGAGCTACTCAACAAGCTTAATAAAACACCCAAAGTGACCTGGGGCCGAAAGGGTTCACAAAATACTCTACCGAGCTCACGAACATCGCTCGAACACAATCAGTTTTCAGACTTAGTGAAAACTGAGACATGCTGAAATTTAACTCACGAAGACATGCAAACGAGCTCGATGCACTCACTACGGTGCAAGTCATGGCAAGGAAAGCATATAACCAGCAAGAAGGCACAAAGTGCTAGCTACACATGGCAAGAACGAAGGCATAGCATGCATGGAACACTAACGGTAGCATCGGCAAAACCGCAAACAAGTTGACGATCTGCCCAGATTAACAACGAAGCAAAAGTTGAGCTCGATTGAGTCAACCTAGAGCACTCCACATATGACAACAAAGACATGGATGGATAGAGCATAACTTAAATATCAAAACTCCCTTACTGATCATCCTCAAAAGAGGCACAGATCGCTAGGAAACAAGCTGGACATATAGCATCATGAACTAAAAATATCCCAGACTTAGTGAAAATCACTAAGTCCCTGAAATCTGCATTCTCAGGTACCCTACTTCGCAAGCTTGCACAAGACAACACACACATCCTAAAAATACATGGGCGGCACCTCTGGAAAGAAGACAAAATGCTTCACAATACATCCCAAAGGGGCACAGGCATATCATGCACGAATTAAACATAGCAAAAATGACAAAAGTGCATGATGAACTAACGGATCTGCAATTTAACTCACGAAGCCTCCTTCTAACAGCATTTTGGGTATCAAGATGACCTCAAATGCAAATGATGCAATGGAATGAAATGATGTACATGTCGAGACGAAGATTTTGATATATCATACGCCTAAAA
>NC_041387.1:109665712-109790305 GCF_002162155.2 Triticum dicoccoides | reverse complement strand
CGGCGAAGTGGGCGCGCGCCCACGTGGCGGCGCGTGAGTGGGTGCGGCGGCGGGGCGGACAACGTCCGGCGCGGGCGGACACGTCCGGCTCGGCGCGGGGAAGAGGGATCTGTTTTTTTTTAACTAGGGTTTCGGACGGGGGAAGAAGAGATCCGAATGGAGGGGGTATAAATAGGCATAGAGGGAGCTAGGAGAGTCCAAATAAGGTGCGGTTTTCGCCCACACGATCGTGATCGAACGCTCTAGGACAAGGAGCAGAGTTTGGTGGGTTTTGGGCCAAATTTGGGGGGTGTTGGGCTGCAACACACACGAGGCCTTTTCGGTCCCTCGGTTAACCGTTGGAGTATCAAACGAAGTCCAAATGATACGAAACTTGACAAGCGGTCTACCGGTAGTAAACCAAGGCCACTTGGCAAGTCTCGGACCAATCCGGAAATGTTTAAACCCCACACACGAAAGAAGACTAGAAATGACCACCGGAGGAGAACGAAGCGCCGGAATGCAAAACGGACAACGGGGAAAATGCTCGAATGCATGAGATGAACATGTATGCAAATGCAATGCACGTGATGACATGATAAGAGATGCACGAAAAAGAAAAACAACACACGGAGACAAAGACCCAACCCGAGAAATAAATATAACTTAGCGCCGGAGACGGCAAGAGTTGGAGTACAAATATGGAAAGTATATCTGGGGCGTTACAGTACCAGACCTGACGTATGCTTAGCAATAAGCTTGGCAGGTAGGTACCAAAGTAATCCAGGAGTGGATCATTGGACAGCGGTCAAGAACATCCTGAAATACCTGAAAAGGACTAAGGATATGTTTCTCGTTTATGGAGGTGACAAAGAGCTAGTCGTAAATGGTTACGTCGATGCAAGCTTTGACACTGATCTAGACGATTCTAAATCGCAAACCGGATACGTGTTTTTATTAAACGGTGGAGCTGTAAGTTGGTGCAGTTCTAAACAAAGGGTCGTGGCGGGATCTACATGCGAAGCGGAGTAAATAGCTGCTTCAGAAGCAGCAAATGAAGGAGTCTGGATGAAGGAGTTCATTTATGATCTAGGTGTTATACCTAGTGCATCGGGACCAATGAAGATCTTCTGTGACAATACTGGTGCAATTTCCTTGGCAAAGGAATCCAGATTTCACAAGAGGACCAAGCACATCAAGGGACGCTTCAATTCCATCCGGGATCAAGTCCAGGTGGGAGACATAGAGATTTGCAAGATACATACGGATCTGAATGTTGCAGACCCGTTGACTAAGCCTCTTCCACGAGCAAAACATGATCAACACCAAGACTCCGTGGGTGTTAGAATCATTACTGTGTAATCTAGATTATTGACTCTAGTGCAAGTGGGAGACTGAAGGAAATATGCCCTAGAGGCAATAATAAAGTTATTATTTTTTTCCTCATATCATGATAAATGTTTATTATTCATGCTAGAATTGTATTAACCGGAAACATAATACATGTGTGAATACATAGACAAACATAATGTCACTAGTGTGCCTCTACTCGACTAGCTCATTAATTAAAGATGGTTATGTTTCCTAACCATAGACACGTGTTGTCATTTGATTAACGAGATCACATCATTAGGAGAATGATGTGATTGACTTGACCCATTCTGTTAGCCTAGCACTTGATCATTTAGTATGTTGCTATTGCTTTCTTCATGACTTATACAAAGTTCCTACAACTATGAGATTATGCAACTCCCGTTTACCGGAGGAACACTTTGTGTGCTACCAAACATCATAACGTAACCGGGTGATTATAAAGGAGCTCTACAGGTGTCTCCAAAAGTACATGTTGAGTTGGCGTATTTCGAGATTAGGTTTTGTCACTCCGATTGTCGGAGAGGTATCTCTGGGCCCTCTCGGTAATGCACATCACTATAAGCCTTGGAAGCAATGTAACTAATGAGTTAGTTATGGAATGATGCATTACGTAATGAGTAAAGAGACTTGTCGGTAACGAGATTGAACTAGGTATTGGATACCGACGATCGAATCTCGGGCAAGTAACATACTGATGACAAAGGGAACAACGTATGTTGTTATGCGATTTGACCGATAAAGATCTTCGTAGAATATGTAGGAACCAATATGAGCATCCAGGTTCCGCTATTGGTTATTGACCGGAAACAGTGAAACATTTCTAGGTCATGTCTACATAGTTCTCGAACCCGTAGGGTCCGCACGCTTAACGTTACGATGACAGTTTTATTATGAGTTTATAAGTTTTGATGTACCGAAGGTTGTTCGGAGTCCCGGATGTGATCACGGACATGACGAGGAGTCTAGAAATGGTCGAGACATAAAGATTGATATATTAGACGACTATATTCGGACACCGGAAGTGTTCCGGGTGATTTCGAAGAAAACCGGAGTGCCGGAGGGGTTACCGGAACCCCCGGGGAAGTATTGGGCCTTAGTGGGCCTGAGGGGAGAGAGAGGGCAGCAGCCCAGGAGGTGGCGCCCCCCCTCCCATGGAGAGTTTGAATTGGACAAGGGGAGGGGGGCGCGGCCCCTCTTTCCCTCTCCCTCTCCCTCTCTTTCCTTCCCCCTTCCTCCTTCCTAGTTGAACTAGGAAAGGGGAGTCCTACTCCCACTAGGAGGAGGACTCCCCCCTCCTTGGCGCGCCCCCTAGGGCCGGCCGGCCTCCCCCTTGCTCCTTTATATACGGGGGCAGGGGGGCACCTCTAGACACACAAGTTGATCTTCGTGATCGTTCCTTAGCCGTGTGCGGTACCCCCCTCCACCATATTCCACCTCAGTCATAACGTAGCGGTGCTTAGGCGAAGCCCTGCGTTGGTAGAACATCATCACCGTCACCACGCCGTCATGCTGACGGAACTCATCCCCCTTTTAATAGTATTGGCTTTTCCTATGGACTCAATGTGATCTTGGATCACTAAAATGAAAATGTAGAGTCTTGAGCTTTTGTCAATATGTGTCCTTAGCATTTTGAAGGGGTTCCACATCCTCTTGTCATGCCACTCCAATGTTGAACTTATCTGAAATATACTAGGTCGAAGTATTAGTCCAACAAGAAATATGCTGACATTAATTACAAAAATCACCCAGAGAGCACGTGTGCTTTCAATGTCCCCCTTTTTGGTAATTGGTGACAACATACATCTACCTCGTGGTCTTGAGCTAACTTTGGAAGAGATGAACCTGAGAAAACAAGGTTAGATAACAAAGGATCATCTACTAAACAGAGCAAGAACGAGAAACCACAAGAGTACCAAGACTGGGATGGCATGTAGTGAGTGAGTACTTAGTACTCTAGATGGATATTGACATGTCCCCAAGGATAAAGATATGCAATGAATTCCAAAGATTTTCTTCCATTAGATGTCTTTATCCCCCTGAATTTGACATTGGATAATGGGAGAAGATAGGGTAATAGAAAATCAGAGAAAATGAAAAACAAATGAACATTAGAGCAAAAAGCACAGAGAAATATCTTCTACTAACATGTCTTTCCCCTCTTAAAGACATGTGGCTTCTCTCCTCTTTGTTTACCAAGCATATGGGAGGATTAAGAAGTGTTTCTCTCCCATAGGGTCTCTCTCCCTTTGATGTGATTAAGCTTTGATGTGATCTCTCTCTCCCCCTTTGACATCAATTTCCAAGAAGGGATCTTCTGGAGTATAAGTCAAATAGGTTTGGTCCTTGAGTCACATGACAAAGCAGCATGTAGAATGTGATGCAGGTAGAGGATAAGAATCATCGAGTGGAGCTGGATTCGAAATGCAGGATGCAAATGGCAAAATGTTTCCACAGTAGTGAAATCGGTAACACCGAGTCCTTTTCTTCGGTGACTCCGAGTTGTTTCGGTCTGGCCGAAAAGAAAGAATCGGTGAGGCTGAGTTCAATACAGAGAAGGATTTTGTCATCTCAACTCACTTTGGCAACTAGGATCTCACAAAGATTTGCAGGGAATTAACTAAAGGATTTGCAATGAATTAAATACAGGGAATGTAGAAAATAAAAGAGAAGAAACCTAGATGAAGTTTTTATTTTTGAAAGGGGAAACAAACATGCAAGAGACAAATGCAAGATCACTGAGAAACACTAGAGAACTTCAGCTAGAATTGGTCGACGACAAAGTCACCTATGTTAGAGTATATTGACTTAGGAGTCAAGTGAAGACACTTGATCATAGGTCATACTCATCGTTTAAGCTCAAAATGGGGTTGCCATTTTTCGTTTAAGCATTTTGATGTATTCTCATCTTGTTGAGTTGATTTGACCCATGTCTTGGGGTAAAGCTTCTCTAAGATGGAATGACATACCATAGTGGTGGTGTTGATCTTGATCATGTATTTGAACTTGTGTAGGATGCTCAAGGTTGATGTAGTTCATCAAGAGTTGGAAGCACCGCTTGTAGTCTGAGTTCATCTTCCTACATGGGTTAGTTTTGCAAGGAAGAGCACTTTTGTATCCAAAATGACAATCATGAAGTTTGATAGCAAATGAAATTTGATACGTAGAGATTGTTAAAAGGATATATAGAAAGGATTCATGCTTCCTTGTTTTCAACCACCATATTGTAGAGACTTGGAGATGTAGAGATTTCTTAGAATGTGATTGAGTTGCAATCTCATAGAATCGAGCTTATCCAAGTACCTACAAGGGTTAGATGGCATGCAAGAGTACAAGTATATCCCATAAATATGATCATCATCATAAGAGAAATATCAAAGATTAGTCATATAAAGGCTCATGCCTTGCATGCATCCAAACGGAGTTTCTACTCCAAGTTTGAGGCATCAATGATGTTCAATTCACCTCTCAAACAGCAAAATACTTTCTCATCAAGTGGTTTGGTGAATATATCCGCCAATTGCTTATCGGTACAAACGTGCTTAAGATTGATATCTCCCTTAACAACATGGTCTCGAATGAAATGATGTCGAACTTCAATATGCTTAGTTCGAGAATGTTGCACGGGATTATGAGCAATCTTAATAGCACTTTCATTTTCACAAAGCAATGGAACATGTTTCACATATATCCCATAATCTTTAAGAGTATGGGTCATCCAAAGTAATTGAGAATAACATGAACTGGCGGCAATGTATTCCGCTCCGGCGGTGGATAAGGATACCGAGTTTTGTTTCTTGGAGGACCAAGACACGAGAGATCTACCAAGAAATTGACAAGTACCCAAAGTGGACTTTCTATCAACCTTGTTACCGGCATAGTCCGAATCGGAGTAGCCAGCAAGATCAAAAGAGGACCTCTTAGGATACCAAATGCCAATGTTTGGTGTGTGATTTAAGTATCTCACTATCCTTTTCACGACCTTAAGATGACATTCTTTGGGGTCCGCTTGATATCGTGCACACATGCACACACTTAGCATAATATCGGGACGTGAGGCACATAGATATAACAATGAACCAATCATAGAACGGTAAACCTTTTGGTCAACCGGTTCGCCATCCTTTGTCAAGTCAAGATGTCCACTAGTAGGCATGTGAGTACTCATACCTTTGCATTCTTGCATGTTGAACTTCTTGAATAAGTCCTTGGTGTACTTTGTTTGAGAAACAAATGTACCCTCCTTAGTTTGCTTAATTTGCAAACCAAGAAAGTGAAGGAAATATGCCCTAGAAGCAATAATAAAGTTATTATTTATTTCCTTATTTATTTCCTCATATCATGATAAATGTTTATTATTCATGCTAGAATTGTATTAATCGGAAACATAATACATGTGTGAATACATAGACAAACATAATGTCACTAGTGTGCCTCTACTTGACTAGCTCATTAATCAAAGATGGTTATGTTTCCTAACCATAGACATGTGTTGTCATTTGATTAACGAGATCACATCATTAGGAGAATGATGTGATTGACTTGACCCATTCCGTTAGCCTAGCACTTGATCATTTAGTATGTTGCTATTGCTTTCTTCATGACTTATACAAAGTTCCTACAACTATGAGATTATGCAACTCCCGTTTACCGAAGGAACACTTTGTGTGCTACCAAACGTCACAACGTAACTGGGTGATTATAAAGGAGCTCTACAGGTGTCTCCAAAAGTACATGTTGAGTTGGCGTATTTCGAGATTAGGTTTTGTCACTCCGATTGTCGGAGAGGTATCTCTGGGCCCTCTCGGTAATGCACATCACTATAAGCCTTGCAAGCAATGTAACTAATGAGTTAGTTACGGAATGATGCATTACGTAATGAGTAAAGAGACTTGCCGGTAACGAGATTGAACTAGGTATTGGATACCGATGATTGAATCTCGGGCAAGTAACATACCGATGACAAACGGAACAACACTCTCCCCTCTCGTTGCTATGCATCACCATGATCCTTGCGTGTGCGTAGGAAAATTCTGAAATTACTACGTTCCCTAACAGTGGCATCCGAGCCAGGTTCTTATGCGTTGATGTTATATGCACGAGTAGAACACAAGTGAGTTGTGGGTGATACAAGTCATACTGCTTACCAGCATGTCATACTTTGGTTCAGCGGTATTGTTGGATGAAGCGGCCCAGACCGACATTACGCGTATGCTTACGCGAGACTGGTTTTACCGCCGTGCTTTGCACACAGGTGACTAGCGGGTGTCTGTTTCTCCAACTTTAGTTGAACCGAGTGTGGCTACGCCCGGTCCTTGCGAAGGTTAAAACAGCACTAACTTGACGAACTATCGTTGTGGTTTTGATGCGTAGGTTAGAACGGTTCTTGCTCAGCCCGTAGCAGCCATGTAAAATTTGCAACAACAAAGTAGAGGACGTCTAACTTGTTTTTGCAGGGCATGTTGTGATGTGATATGGTCAAGATGTGATGCTATATTTTATTGTATGAGATGATCATGTTTTGTAACCGAAGTTATCGGCAACTGGCAGGAGCCATATGGTTGTCCCTTTATTGTATGAAATTCAAATGCCTTGTAATTGCTTTACTTTATCACTAAGCGGTAGCGATAGTCGTAGAAGAAATAGATGGCGTAACGACAACGATGCTACGATGGAGATCAAGGTGTCGCGCCGGTGACGATGGTGATCACGACGGTGCTTTGGAGATGGAGATCACAAGCACAAGATGATGATGGCCATATCATATCACTTATATTGATTGCATGTGATTTTTATCCTTTATGCATATTATCTTGCTTTGATTGACGGTAGCATTTTAAGATGATCTCTCACTAAATTATCAAGAAGTGTTCTCCCTGAGTATGCACCGTTGCTAAAGTTCTTCGTGCTGAGACACCATGTGATGATCGGGTGTGATAGGCTCTACGTTCAAATACAACGGGTGCAAAACAGTTGCACACGCGGAATACTCAGGTTAAACTTGACGAGCCTAGCATATACAGATATGGCCTCGGAACACGGAGACCGAAAGGTCGAACGTGAATCATATAGTAGACATGATCAACATAGTGATGTTCACCATTGAAACTACTCCATCTCACGTGATGATCGGACATGGTTTAGTTGATTTGGATCACGTGGTCACTTAGATGACTAGAGAGATGTCTGTCTAAGTGGGAGTTCTTAAGTAATATGATTAATTAAACTTAAATTTATCATGAACTTAGTACCTGATAGTATTTTGCTTGTCTATGTTTGCTGTAGATAGATGGCTCGTGCTGTTGTTCCGTTAAATTTTAATGCGTTCCTTGAGAAAGCTAAGTTGAAAGATGATGGTAGCAATTACACGGACTGGGTCCGTAACCTGAGGATTATCCTCATTGCTGCACAGAAGAATTACGTCCTGGAAGCACCGCTGGGTGCCAGGCCTGCTGCAGATGCAACTGACGATGTTAAGAACGTCTGGCAAAGCAAAGCCGATGACCACTCGATAGTTCAATGTGCCATGCTTTACGGCTTGGAACCAGGTCTTCAACGACGTTTTGAACGTCATGGAGCATATGAGATGTTCCAGGAGTTGAAGTTAATATTTCAAGCAAATGCCCGGATTGAGAGATATGAAGTCTCCAATAAGTTCTATAGCTGTAAGATGGAGGAGAATAGTTCTGTTAGTGAACACATACTCAAAATGTCTGGGTATAATAATCACTTGATTCAACTGGGAGTTAATCTTCCTGATGATAGTGTCATTGACAGAATTCTTCAATCACTGCCACCAAGCTACAAGAGCTTCGGGATGAACTATAATATGCAAGGGATGGACAAGTCTATTCCCGAGCTCTTCGCAATGCTAAAGGCTGCGAAGGTAGAAATCAAGAAGGAGCATCAAGTGTTGATGGTCAATAAGACCACCAGTTTCAAGAAAAGGGGCAAAGGGAAGAAGAAGGGGAACTTCAAGAAGAACAGCAAACAAGTTGCTGCTCAAGAGAAGAAACCCAAGTCTAGACCTAAGCCTGAGACTGAGTGCTTCTACTACAAGCAGACTGGACACTGGAGGCGGAACTGCTCCAAGTATTTGGCGGATAAGAAGGATGGCAAAGTGATCTTTCAGGTTGGCGCCTCTCCTTCAT
This sequence comes from Triticum dicoccoides, assembly GCF_002162155.2. Lineage (NCBI taxonomy): Eukaryota > Viridiplantae > Streptophyta > Magnoliopsida > Poales > Poaceae > Triticum > Triticum dicoccoides. The sequence continues at coordinate 109,781,804 of NC_041387.1, read as the reverse complement.
CTCTGTTGGACGAATCTTGCCAATAGACAAGTCTTGTATAGCTTCCTAAGGATCTTTGTCACCTACATCAATTGGCAATTGCTCTACTTGCGAGCCGTTAGATTCATCAAACTTCACATCTACCGTCTCTTCAACCTTTCAGGTGAAGTTGTTGTAGACATGGTAAGTGTGAGAGTTTGAGCCATAACCAAGTAGGAAACCATCATGAGATTTAGGAGCAAATTTCAAACGACGATGCTTATCAAGAATGTAGCACTTTGAGCCGAATACCTGAAAGTATCCAACTTGGGGTTTATTACCGGTCAGAAGCTCGTATGTCGTCTTGCCGAGTAGCTTGTGAAGATATAGATGATTCATTGCATGACAAGTTGTCTCAACCATTTTCGCCCAAAAGTGTTTTGGCGTCCTGTACTCATCAAGCATCGTTCTCGCCATTTCAATGATCGTCCGGTTCTTCCTCTCAACAACTCCATTTTGTTGAGGCATGTACGTAGCCGAGAACTCATGTGAAATCTCTTCTTGTCAAGAAAGGTGTCCACATTGGTGTCATTGAACTCCATTCCATTGTCACTGCGAACCTTCTTGATCTTCACTTCAAATTGATTTTGGGCCTTCCTAGCGAACTTCTTGAAGACCTTTTGGACCTGAGATTTATCATCAAGAAAGAACACCCATGTAAATCTTGAAAAATCATCAACAATGACCAATCCGAATGAGTTACCACCGAGACTCTTATAGGCATTGGGACCGAAAAGATCCATGTGAAGTAGCTCGAGTGGTGTTCTCGTGGTCATGATGTTCTTCACGAGATGACTTCCTCCAACTTGTTTTCCTGCTTGGCAAGCACTACAAAGTCTATCCTTGTCAAATATAACATCTTTAACGCCAAGGATATGATCACCTTTAATAAGTGAGGGAGTCCCGGATTAGGGGGTGTCCGGATGGCCGAACTATGACCTTTGGCCGGACTCCCGGACTATGAGGATACAAGATTGAAGACTTCGTCCCGTGTCCGGATAGGACTTTCCTTGGCGTGGAAGGCAAGCTTGGCGATATGATATGAAGATCTCCTCCCATTGTAACCGACTCTATGTAACCCTAGCCCTCTCCGGTGTCTATATAAACCAGAGAGTTTTAGTCAGTAGGACGAACAACAATCATACCATAGGCTAGCTTCTAGGGTTTAGCCTCTCTGATCTCGTGGTAGATCAACTCTTGTACTACCCATATCATCAATATTAATCAAGCAGGAGTAGGGTTTTACCTCCATTGAGAGGGCCCGAACCTGGGTAAAAACATCATGTCCCTTGTCTCCTGTTACCATCTGCCTAGACGCACAGTTCAGGACCCCCTACCCGAGATCCGCCGGTTTTGACACCGACATTGGTGCTTTCATTGAGAGTTCCTCTGTGTCGTCACCGTCAGGAAGGATGCCGCACCCCGTCTTTAAAGACGGCGTTGTTGCTAAAGGAGCTTTGGCTATCGGCCAAACTCTCCGGCTAGGCAGTTTTTTGATGACCGCCTGTCCGGCCGCCGCGCCGACGATGACCTCTCGGGTCATCGAAAGCAATCTCCACATCCGCTCGGAACTTGCCGAGCAGTTAGATCCAATGGAGCTCTCTTCCCTAAACGAGCTCTTGGATTGCATTGCCGCCCTGGGAGTTGCTACAGATTACAGCCAGATTGGGCTTAAACCCGATCAGAGAGAGATTGACTCTCCCTAGGTCACCCACCATGTTGAAGTGGTGGAGGAACAATGCGGCGAATCTTCGCCCATCCTAAGGACCAAACGTGTCCGGATTCCTGATCCCTCCAAGCCGGGCATCCGCGGAGGGGAGGACGTCGCCCAAGCCGTGAACCTAAAGTCAGGCAGCAGGCCTGATTCATTGAATAACGTCCAAGAAAACAAGCTTCTGAGTTCGGAAATTTCTTGGCCCCTGAGTCTTAGATCGGACGAGGTTCCGGATTTAAATCTACCCGCCCACCCAAATATAAGGGATCTATCCCAAATTCGGCAAAGAGCCCGGGGAAACAGTACACCATTACTGGGCCAGATACCTCCTGGTTAGGAACAGGATAAAGGACTTCCATGAGAGGGATGCAATTTCATTCTTCTGTAACAACTGCACGGACATCGGAATCCTCAACGCCATAAGTCGCCGCGAAATTACACACTTCGCCGACTTGACATCCATAGTACAAAAGTACTGTGCGACAGAAAGCGTTCGAAAAACCGAAACAAAATTCTGGGACAATTCGACCCTGAATACAATCCCAGTCCGAAACAAAAGGGCGCATTATCGCCAGGCACCTGGGCCAAACAGCAAAAAACAAAAACCCTCTATGGGGTATGGAACCGTACTGGAGGGATGGCTCAATGGACCCTGTAAAATTCATAGTACAGAGGAAGTCACACCAACTCATAGCCTTAGAGCATGTTGGATACTCCGGCAGGTGGCCAGAAGTGGCGAGGAGCTTCTAACTCCAGAATCCGCAGAGCACCACCCCAGAAATGCCAGTACGGTGTCAACAGTCTTCGAGACTTTCACATCAAACAATGCGAGGAAACGAACGCTCCGCAGCCTTACCGAAGTCTACCAAGTAGCGACGATAAACCCATGGAGTGACACGGCTATTACCTTTAATGCCAATGACGAACCTAAATTCCGGACAGCTCGAGCACCAGCCGCACTGGCCCTCAGTCCGATAGTGGACGGCTTCCGGCTTACAAAGATACTCATGGACGGTGGCAGCGGACTGAACCTCATCTATGAGGAAACCCTGCGAAAAATGGAAATAGACTGGAGCCGCATTGAGCGAAGCAACACAACCTTTAGAGGAATAATCCCCAGCCGGGAAGCATGCTGTTCAGGGAAAATCACACTGGATGTGGTGTTCGGCACGCCGGATAATTACAGATCCGAGGAGGTCACATTTCAAGTGGCCCCGTTCAGCAGCGGATACCACGCTCTATTAGGGCGAGAAGCATTCACAATTTTTCAAGCTATACCCCATTACGGGTACATGAAGCTCAAAATGCCCGGACACCAACGGAATCATCACTCTTGCTAGTGATCCGGACGCAGCGCTCTGCGCTGAAACCAAGACAGCCGCACTGGCCCTCAAGGCATTATCCGAAGCCCTGGCGGCCGAGGAACTAACTGTGTTGCGCTCCACGGTGGACAGGGATGATGTGATACTCGACAAAAGATCCAAGTCCACCTCCTTCAAGCCGGCAGACGAAATAGTCAAGTTCCAAGTCCATCCAACGGACACTACAAAAACGGCCTCCATCGGGGCACAACTAAACCCTGATGTAGACGCCGCACTTAGAGAATTCCTACGAGAATATTGGGACATTTTTTCCTGGCACCCTTCAAACATGCCAGGAATCCCACGTAGGCTGGCCGAGCACAGCCTGAACATCCTAAAAGGATTCAAGCCTATTAAGCAGACTCTTCGGCGTTTCTCCGAACCTAAGAGACAAGCCATGGGAGAGGAGCTAGCCAAACTACTGGAAGCCGGATTCATCAGAGATATAAAACATCTGGACTGGCTAGCAAACCTGGTGATGGTACCAAAGAAGGACAAATCCTGGCGCCTATGCGTCGATTTCAAAGACCTAAATAAGGCCTGCCCAAAGGATCCCTTCCCCCTCCCCCGCATTGATCAAATTATCGATGCCACTGCAGGACACGATTCATTGTGCTTCCTTGATGCATACTCTGGCTACCACCAAATCAAGATGGCAGAGTCAGACCAAGCCGCAACGGCATTCATCACCCCATACGGCCCATTCTGCTTCAACACAATGCCCTTCGGGCTCAAAAACGCCGGCGCAACATATCAGCGCATGATTCAGACATGTCTGGCCAACCATATCAGCAAAACGGTTGAAGCATACGTGGATGACGTGGTCGTCAAAACCAAACACGTCGAAACTCTAATAGACGACTTGAGGCTCATGTTTGATAACCTCCGAACATATGACATTAGGCTTAACCCGGAAAAATGCATTTTCGGCGTACCAGCCGAAAAGCTCTTGGGCTTCATCGTATCCGGTAGAGGAATTGAAGCAAACCCAACCAAGATCCGAGCTCTGTCACAATTGGATATTCCTAAAGATCTCAAGCAAATACAAAAATTGACTGGATGCGTGGCGGCTCTAAGCCGCTTCATCTCCCGCTTGGGGGAAAAGGCATTACCCCTTTACTGCCTCCTCCGGCGCACTGAACACTTTGAGTGGACGGATGCCGTCACGGCCGAACTCGAAGAAATAAAAGCCATACTGGCAACAAACCCTGTCCTGGCCGCGCCGAACATCGGTGAACCAATGTTGTTATACATCGTGGCAACTCACCAAGTTGTAAGCGCAGTCCTCGTCGTCGAACGAGAAACGGATGGACACAAATTCCCTGTCTAGAAACCGGTGTACTATGTGTCCACTGTCCTCACTCCATGCAAGTCCCAGTACCCGCATTACCAAAAAATAGCATACGCAGTGTTCATGGCATCCCGGAAGCTACGACACTACTTTCAAGAGTGTTCGATAACAGTAGCCTCCGAAGTACCTCTTAACGATATCATAAACAACCTCGACGCAACAGGCTGGATTGCCAAATGGGCCATTGAGCTCCTCCCATTCGACATAACATATAAGCCATGGCGAGCCATCAAGTCGCAAGCCTTGGCCGACTTTGTCGCTGAATGGACTGAAGCCGAACTCCCTAAAGAGTACGACACATATTCCAACTGGACCATGCACTTTGACGGCTCCAAAATGCTGGCGGGTCTGGGGGCTGGCGTCGTCCTGACGTCCCCAACAGGAGATACAGTCCAATATGTACTCCAGATAATGTATACGGACTCCAACAATGCAACCGAATACGAGGCCCTTCTACATGGCCTCCGGATGGCAGTCTCCATGGGCATTCAACGCCTAGAGGTGCGTGGGGATTCGAACCTCGTGATATCCCAAATAAACGGAGACTTTGACGCCAAAGATCCGAAAATGGCAGCTTACCGCAACGCTGTCCTAAATATGTCAGCTCGGTTCGAAGGGCTGGAATTCCACCATATAGCCCGGGAAAATAATCAGGCAGCAGACGTCCTGGCACGCATCGGCGCAAAGCACGATGCAGTCCCCCCCCCCCCCAACATTTTCCTGGAAAGGCTATTCAAGCCATCCGTACAGTGGGAAGGGGAATCCGAAATTAACAATCCGGACCAGGCCGCATCACCTAACCCCAAACACCCTGACACAACGGAAGACTCTGTCAATGAAGTCACACCCTCAGCCCACGTAATAATGGCAGTAATTGCCCCATGGACAGAACCATTCTTAGCCTACTTAACTAGGCAGGAACTCCCCGAGGACCAAAATGAGGCACGGTGCATAGTGCGGCGATCTAAAGCCTATAAAGTCCATGAAGGAGAGCTTTATAAGAAAAGCACCACCGGAGTCCTTCAAAGGTGTATCTCCGAAGAGGAAGGGCGGAACCTTCTGGCGGAAATTCATGCTGGACTCGGCGGGCACCACGCTGCAGCCCGAGCCCTTGTAAGCAAGGCCTTCCGTACCGGATTTTATTGGCCGACGGCCCGGGCAGACGCTCATGACTTAGTCCAGCGATGCGTCGGTTGCCAATTATCCGCTAATCAAAGCCACATGCCGCCTACCGCCCTACAAACCATACCCATCACCTGGCCTTTTGCGGTCTGGGGGCTTGACATGGTTGGACCCCTTAAAGGAGGAACCCACAAGCAAAATACCTACTGGTCATGGTGGATAAATTCACCAAATGGATAGAGGCCAAGCCTGTTAAGACGGCCGAATCCGAACCGGTGATAGACTTCATATCCGGGGTTGTACACCGTTACAACGTCCCCCATAGCATCATTACTGACAATGGCACAAACTTTACGGCCGATGAAGTTAAACTATGGTGCAAAAACATGGGCATTAAGCTCGATTACGCTTTAGTCTATCACCCACAAACTAACGGTCAAGTCGAGCGAGCCAACGATCTAATCATGAGCGGCATCAAACCCAGATTAGTGCGACCCCTCAAGGAATATAACACGCACTAGGTAGAGGAGCTTGACTCCGTACTCTGGGGGCTGCGGACCACGCCGAATCGCACTACCGGATTCACACCATTTTTTACGGTATACGGCGCAGAGGCAGTCCTGCCCTGCGACATAATTCATGACTCACCTCGCGTGCGCATGTACGAAGAAAGAGAAGCCGAGCTCGATCGGCAGGACAGCTTGGACGCATTGGAGGAGGAGCGCGACGTGGCAAAAGCCCGTTCTGCATTCTATCAACAGTAGGCTCGAAGATATCAAAGCAGAGAAGTACGGGCCAAAACTTATAACATTGGCGAACTAGTTCTACGCCTGCCGGACAAGAAAAAGGACAAACTAAAGCCTAAATGGGAGGGTCCCTTCATAATCGACCAAGTCCTGACTGGTGGAGCATACCGTCTGCGAAACGCATAGGACAAGCGACTCGAGCCGAACCCATGGAACGCAGCACGCCTACGAAGATTCTACGCCTAGCGCCGGACTCTGTGTTCGTCTCCTTCCTCTGCCCCCTTTTTTTATTTATTTCAAATTAGCTGCCTGGTATTTCTCTCCTTCTCCCTCCCTTTTTCTCCCAAGCCCTTAGGGGCTTGCCTGTGCGTTGTTCGCACATACTTGACGCGCCACCCGCGCTCATTATACCTGGGGGCTTCTTTATCAGAAGTTTATATAAACGGGCCTCATGCCCAAAACATGTGTGACACTTTTGCATGAACCTTTTATACACCATTATATGCATCGATATGACTTAAGTTTTGGCCAAGCTGGGTTGCCTGGCTCCTGTGCTTACCCCTACGTTCCCGTTTGTTCGGCTAGGTGGTAAAGGGAGCACCTCTGTGATTGTTACTGCCGGGTGAGCCGGATGTGTACCTCAGACTGGGTGAAGCCGAAAGCTAGCGTTCTTAAGGGAATATTCGGTCGGTGAACTAAAAGATGATTTTTCATTTGTCTATTTATCTGCCCCCAGATGCTTTTCTGCTTTCTTTTCGCAGTCCGGACATGCACTTTAGGGCATTCCTCCCAGGGAAAGGAACCCCTAACGGAACTATTCTCCCTGGAAGATGTTTCTTACTAACCATGTAATATAACATAACTAGTTGGGCACTTGTCTGCTAAAGCAGTTATGACCCCTACGCCTGGTCTCCATGCATGCCCCGGTTCTTACATAACCGAGAGGGTATTCGGACACACTCTGGACTATCGGGTCCAGAGGTTGAAGTGAAAAGGTCCGCAATGACAAACGATCTACAATCCGGCTAGAAGGCATTTTACATGTCATTTTAAATTACATAGTCAATTTGACTAGGTATATTATTCTTCAATACCATCCAACATGTTGTCTAATTTACAGTCCTGTTGGGAATACTTGGCAGCCAGCTCTACCTGGCCATACACTAAACTGACAGGGATCTCCTTTCTGTCAGGCCCCACAGGGCCGACCTCGGCCATGTGGTTCGGGTCAACCTTCGTGTACCGAGTCTTCACCATGGCCCAGGCCTCCCGGGCACCTTGACGGCAGGCCGATATCTTCCATAACCGAAAGCGCTGCCGCACTCCCTTCAGCTTCTCTGCAAGCTCTCCAAGGCCTTCGGGCATGGAGAGGGATGGCCACATAGCCTGGACGACGCCTTGCATCGCCTGCCGAACTCGTTTGTGCAGTTGCAACAGCTCAGGAAGAAGGTCCCCCGCTAAACCGGGCATTTCCTTCGCAGGACGACCTGTCAGCATATCTACAGACATAGCTCTGTCAATCGACTTCCTCGCTGAACTCTTTTTTCGAAGATTCGTTCAAGCACTTACTAAAAATGTCGCGTCGAAGACGCCGATTCTCCTTTACGGAATCAAACAGCTGAGCACGAACATCCTTTAGTTCCTCGCCCAGCTGGGTATTGGCGTCTTGAAGCTTGTTCTTCTCTTACCTCACCCTCGTCAGCATGCTCTCGCCGGCCTTTAACTGGCGTAGGAGTTGTTGCTTGTTCGGATTCACTCCGGCCCCATCTGCACTGTTATTGTCAGAATTGCACACATGCCGCACTTCACAACAGAATTATCTTTCGAAGCATACATTACCTGAGGGGGTCCCCTTGGCATTCTCTGAAGCGGCCAGTGCGGCCTCAAGTTGGGCCTTGCACCCTTCCAGCTCCTGGGATAGTTGCGTATTCTTTTTTGTAAGATCGTGCGTAACATATGATCCTTAAATCAGTTATCTTAACTGTTTCAAGTCTCGGGGGCTACTGACATATATAACCATCAGATTTACTCACCCGTATGTCTTTCGCATACTGCTCTATGGCTCTGGCTAGACCATTTTGAGCGGCACGGAGGTACGCATCTCCCTATTAAAGGCGTCCAACGCTTCTTGGGAAAAACATGCATCACGAAGAACAGCCCGACGACGCCTGTGGTTCATGGCACTCTCCACCTCTGAATTGGTGGCAGATAGCCCGTCCGCGTCCTCTGTTGGAGGAGCGTTCGGTGCGCGCCCCGTGTTCGCCTCCGCTTCCGGACCCGGCCTTGAAGCCTGGCCGGTGGATATAGTCCGGCGGGCGCTCTTCTTCCTGAGGATAGCATGAGCGTTAGTGTGACTTGAGGGCATAAACCCTAGGCGTTAAAGCTGCACGCCGTACCGTTGCACCGGAATCTCGATCCGGTCCGCACTTCTTTTTAACCCGCCTGGCTTCAATGGCCCTTGTTGGCTACCCACCGCGGGCTCGGCCCTCCGCCTCAAGGATTTCCCCTGCAAAGTGAAACACTATTGGTTCACGACAATTAAAATAAAGCATGGATGGATCCTCTTGAAAGTACTGGGACTTCGGTCTCGGTTACCTTTGAGGCCGGGAGTAGTCCGGGATAGTCGGCTGTAATGGCCACTAAGGTGTTGTACTTACTCAATTGATGAAACACCCCATCAATTAGCTCCACACATAAGTCCGGGTCCTCTTGGGAGTCCGGGTCGAGGGACCGTTCCGGGTCCTCGGGTTGTGGAGGAGGGCTGTTTATCTCCTTCACAGTCTGGCGCAGCTCCTGCCTTCAAATTGCTAGACTAAGTACTTAATTATGGGAATTTGAAAATGGGTAGGCAAGTGAAAATGTTCGCTTACCCATCTTAGAGGATTGTGCATGGAGAATCCGCCCCGTGGGTTGACACGGAGGAATTTCTCTTCTTCTCCCTTGTACAATGCGGATAAGATCTTCATTAGAGTGGCAGCCAAATCCGGCCCCTTACGACCGCACCGGGTGGTGTCGTCCTCCCCACTACTAGAAAAAGGGCTATAGATGGGATTGACACTAATGGCGCACCAGACAAGCGGTGCGCCATTAGTATATACTAATGGCGCACCACCTTCTGATACGCCATTAGAGCTGAAACTACTAATGGCGCACCTGGCCCAGGGTGCGCCATTAGTATCAATTTTTTTTAACTAGTGCGCCTGTCCAAACATACTAATGGCGCATCCAGACACAGTGCGCCATTACTAGTTGTAACTAGTAATGGCGCACCTGTCGGAAAGTGCGCCATTAATGTTGTTTTTTTATTATATTTTTTATTCCTTTTTTTGCAAAACTACTAATGGCGCACTGTTCGACCGTGCGCCATTACTAGTTTAAACTAGTAATGGCGCACTATGGAACAGTGCGCCATTAGTATGTTTTTTTTGCAAAACTACTAATGGCGCACCACCAGAAGGTGCGCCATTAGTAACCTGGATTACTAATGGCGCATTTAGAGTTGGTGCGCCATTAGTAAGTGGGCAGCAACAAGATATTTTGGACATCCATCCATCCATCCGACCCAACGCACCAACACACACACACTCTCTCTCGCTCGAACCCACCCAAACCCTCGTCGCCTCCTCTCTTCCCCCTGAACCCCTCTCTCCCTCGCCGCCGTCGCCACCCACGCCGCCCGGTTCCGGTGAGCTCCGGCCGCTCGCAGCACGCCGACGAGATCCCCTTGGTCCGCATCTGGCTTACCTCCATGCAGATCCGCGGCTCCCCCACTGGCTAGGGTTTTGCATCCCCTTTTGTTCGCCGGGATCCGCCATGGCAGGCCACGGCGAGGCCATAGGTGACCGGATCCAGCACTGGTAAGCCCCTCCCCCTCCTTCTTCGCCCACCATCTCCTCCTCACCTCACCTCATCTTCTCTTCCTTCTCCACAGGTCGCCATGGGCGTGCCGACGATGATGGCAGGAGGGGCGCACCTCCGTGGGGCGGGACACCGCCATGGAGATGGATTCCCTTGTCCGCCACCACGCAGCGGCACCATGGAGCCTCCCAGCGCCCCAAACCCTAGCGGAGAGAGAGGAGCTGCTCCTAGTACAACATGCCATGGAAGGGATTTTTTTGGTATTTTTGTTGTTGTTTCTCTTCCCGATCTAATCATGTGGAAGGCCCTTTTCCTCACCATGATTTATTCATCTCCCCTTCCTCTGTTTTGTGCAGGTTGCTCTAATGGTGAAGCTTCTTCTGCAGGACACCCTCCACCCCTCCCCTGCATCCACCTCCTACCCCCATACATGGTGAGCTACAACCTCTCTTTCTAGCCCTTGCAAATCTGATCTGGAGTGGACATGAATTGCAATTGTCATGGACACTACATAACAACAAGTATTGGTTCAGTTTTTGTGTGAAATTCGATTGTCATTGTGCTTTTTTATGCTTGCTTCAGAAAAATAAAATCATGGATAGATAGAAGATGGAAACAGTGAGCTTCCTTTCAAGTTAGTAATACTAAAAGTCATTCCTATTTATTTGTGCTCTATTTTCTTTATTATCATATGTTTCTTTGCATTAGCTATTTAATATGTTTCAGATAATTTAGATGCATGCTTATACTCCTATCTATACCAGGTGCATGTGTTGTGCTTGTGTACCTATATACAGAATAGTACCCATGTGTAAGTGGGTGTATGTGTTCTGCTTATAGCAGATGTTTAGTAAATGTGCTATCAATGGCCTATTTCTTCTTGCAGGTTATGGACTATATCTTTCCTTGCCAATTCCCTCTCTCTTAAATCTGATTTGAACAGATGCTGCACTGGTCTCTTCACTTTCTTTCTTTCTCTCCTACTCTCACTGATAAGAACAGGTGCTCCTTAATCTTGCCATGCCAATGATGGTGTCTTGAGGCTCTCATCACTACTTAAAGATGTTGCACTACTTGATCCAATGATGCAATAGTCCTAGCACTACTAGGCTGCCTGAGGACAATCCCTACTTCAAACCCTACCTCTGGGCTAGTTGATTAGTAGTGGGTTTGTTGGATTTCATCTGAAAACTAACCCAAGCTTAATTGAGGGATCCCCTAATCATGGAGTTAGTTCTAGTTTGAGTTGATCTTTGGGTTTGGCTTTGATCTATACTTTGCTGGCTCTACTTCTGTCTTTTGGGTTATTGGCTCCATTTATGCAGTGTTGGCTCTCTTTTACTGTTTCTTTGATCAACTTAATCTGATTGGGGTTTGACTAATGTTTCCAAACTCGTAAGTGCTAGCTCCTACAGCAAAGGCATTTTGCTAAGGGGAATGCTACATTTAAACCTTGATCAAGTTTTTCATGTTTGTTGTTTCTTGTTTTGCAGGTTGATGAACTGGAAGAAAGAAGCAGAAGATGAAGAACTAGATAGTTTAGTATAGGTTTAGTTTAGGACTTTTTCGAGATACGCCCGCTAATATGATGAACTGTATTCGGAGACTAATATGATGAATTGTATTCAGAGACTAATCTTCTATTGTATTCGATGAATCTGTTGTTGATGTGTGCTGTCTATATTTTGTCCAATTATACATTTTGTAACCTATGCAAAAAACAGAAAATAAAAAAAATAAAAAAAACCTAATATTCATACTAATGGCGCATCACATCACAGTGCGCCATTAGTATGCCAAAGGATACTAATGGCGCATCATTAAACAGTGCGCCATTAGTATGCCGAAGTTACTAATGGCGCATCCTGTTGTTGTGCGCCATTAGTATGCCAAAGCACCTGGGTATACATGGCCCCCTGGGAGGCATACTAATGGCACACTGTTGTATATACTAATGGCGCATCTAAGGTGCGCCATTAGTATACCAAATACTAATGGCGCACCTGTGGTGCGCCATTAGTAAAATATACTAATGGCGTGGCACTAATGGTGCACCACTAATGCACCATTAATGGCCAAATTAGGTGCGCCATTAGTAGGCCTTTTCCTAGTAGTGCCCCGTTGAAATCCCACATGGGGTGGCCTCTATACTGAAGTGGCTGCACCCCCCGCATAATGCATATGCCCATGACCTCGATCATGGTCAGTCCGGAATGAGCCAACAACCATATCCAGCTCATCAGGTAAAGGACGTCCCTGTCAGTTTCCCTCTGAGGGTTCCGTGGGCGCCAACTCAGGTGTTTCTTCAACAGAGTGTTATTGAACTTAGGGAGGCCGATCCGTACAGGGTCCGGCAGGGGGACGTCGTCCATATAAAACCATTCCGAAGGCCAGTCCTCGGACGCCTTCTTTGGGGTTCCGGATAGATATCCGGTCCCGGCGATGCGCCATAGTTCGGCTCCGCCCACCTGATAAATTGACCCCTCCTGAGAGCGGGGCACTGTTGGGGAACGTTGCAGAAAAGTAAAATTTTTCCTACGGTTTCACCAAGATCCATTTATGAGTTTATCTAAGCAACGAGTCATGGGAGAGAGATTGCATCTACATACCACTTGTAGATCGCGTGCGGAAGCGTTCAAGAGAACGGTGATGATGGAGTCGTACTCGCCGTGATTCAAATCATCGATGACCAAGTGCCGAACAGACAGCACCTCCGCGTTCAACACACGTATGGACAGCGTGACGTCTCCTCCGTCTTGATCCAGCAAGGGGGAAGGAGAGGTTGATGATGATCCAGTAGCACGACGGCGTGGTGGTGGATGCAGCAGAACTCCGGCAGGGCTTCGCCAAGCTGCTGCGGGAGGAGGACAAGGTGTAGCAGGGGGAGGGAGGCGCCAATACACAGGGTGCGACTGCCCTCCCCCCTGCACTCCTTTATATAGGCCCCTAGGGGGGGGGGCGCCGGCCCTGAGAGATCCAATCTCCCAAGGGGGCGGCGACCAGGGGGGGTGGAGTGCCCCCCAAGGCAAGTGCCCCCCCACCTAGGGTTTCCAACCCTAGGCGCAGGGGGCCCAATGGGGGGTGCACCAGCCCACTAGGGGCTGGTTCCCCTCCCACTTCAGCCCACAGGGCCCTCCGGGATAGGTGGCCCCACCCGGTGAACCCCCGGGACCCTTCCGGTGGTCCCGGTACAATACCGGGTGACCCCGAAACTTTCCCGATGGCCGAAACAGCACTTCCTATATATAATTCTTTACCTCTGGACCATTCCGGAACTCCTCGTGACGTCCGGGATCTCATCCGGGACTCCTAACAACATTCGGTTTGCTGCATACTCATATTCATACAACCCTAGCGTCACCGAACCTTAAGTGTGTAGACCCTACGGGTTCGGGAGACATGCAGACATGATCGAGACGGCTCTCTGGTCAATAACCAATAGCGGGATCTGGATACCCATGTTGGCTCCCACATACTCCTCGATGATCTCATCGGATGAACCACGACGTCGAGGATTCAAGTAACCCCGTATACTATTCCCTTTGTCAGACGGTATGTTACTTGCCCGAGACTCGATCGTCGGTATCCCAATACCTCGTTCAGTCTCGTTACTGGCAAGTCACTTTACTCGTACCGTAATGCATGATCCCGTGACTAGACACTTGGTCACTTTGAGCTCATTATGATGACGCACTGCCGAGTGGGCCCAGTGATACCTCTCCGTTATCCGGAGTGACAAATCCCAGTCTCGATCCGTGTCAACCCAACATACACTTTCGGAGATACCTGTAGTGCACCTTTATAGTCACCCAGTTACGTTGTGACGTTTGGTACACCCAAAGCACTCCTACGGTATCCGAGAGTTACACGATCTCATGGTCTAAGGAAAAGATACTTGACATTGGAAAAGCTCTAGCAAAACGAACTACACGATCTTGTGCTATGCTTAGGATTGGGTCTTGTCCATCACATCATTCTCCTAATGATGTGATCCCGTTGTCAATGACATCTAATGTCCATAGTCAGGAAACCATGACTATCTGTTGACCAACGAGCTAGTCAACTAGAGGCTTACTAGGGACGTATTGTGGTCTATGTATTCACACGTGTATTACGACTTCCAGATGATACAATTATAGCATGAATAAAGACAATTATCATGAACAAGGAAATATAATAATAATCCTTTTATTATTGCCTCTAGGGCATATTTCCAACAGTCTCCCACTTGCACTAGAGTCAATAATCTAGTTACATTGTGATGAATCGAACACCCATAGAGTTCTAGTGTTGATCATGTTTTGCTCGCGAGAGAGGTTTAGTCAATGGATCTGCGACATTCAGATCCGTATGTACTTTGAAAATATCTATGTCTCCATCTTGAACATTTTCACGGATGGAGTTGAAGCGACGCTTGATGTGCCTGGTCTTCTTGTGAAACCTGGGCTCCTTGGCAAGGGCAATAGCTCCAGTGTTGTCACAGAAGAGTTTGATCGGCCCCGACGCATTGGGTATGACTCCTAGGTCGGTGATGAACTCCTTCACCCAAATTGCTTCATGCGCTGCCTCCGAGGCTGCCATGTACCCCGCTTCACATGTAGATCCCGCCATGATGCTCTGCTTGCTGCTGCACCAGCTTACTGCTCCACCATTCAACATATACACGTATCCGGTTTGTGACTTAGAGTCATCCAGATCTGTGTCGAAGCTAGCGTCGACGTAACCCTTTACGACGAGCTCTTCGTCACCTCCATAAACGAGAAACATGTCCTTTGTCCTTTTTAGGTACTTCAAGATATTCTTGACCACTGTCCAGTGTTCCTTGCCGAGATTACTTTGGTACCTTCCTACCAAACTTACGGCAAGGTTTACATCAGGTTTGGTACATAGCATGGCATACATAATAGATCCTATGGCTGAAGCATAGGGGATGACACTCATCTCTTCTTTATCTTTTGCCGTGGTCGGGCATTGAGCCGAGCTCAATTTCACACCTTGCAGTACAGGCAAGAACCCTTTCTTGGACTGATCCATTTTGAACTTCTTCAAAATCTTATGAAGGTATGTGCTTTGTGAAAGACCTATGAGGTGTCTCGATCTATTCCTATAGATCTTGATGCCTA
Organism: Triticum dicoccoides; assembly: GCF_002162155.2. Lineage (NCBI taxonomy): Eukaryota > Viridiplantae > Streptophyta > Magnoliopsida > Poales > Poaceae > Triticum > Triticum dicoccoides. Next base: position 109,766,511 of record NC_041387.1, on the reverse strand, counting down.
ATATGTAAGCAGCTTCTCCAAGGTACTTCATTGAAAAACACTTATTCAAGTAGGCCTTAATGCTGTCCAAAAGTTCTATATCATTTCCCATCAAAAGTATGTCATCTACATATAATATGAGAAATGCTACAGAGCTCCCACTCACTTTCTTGTAAACGCATGCTTCTCCATAAGTCTGCATAAACCCAAACGCTTTGATCATCTCATCAAAGCGAATGTTCCAACTCCGAGATGCTTGCACCATCCCATAAATGGATCGCTGGAGCTTGCATACTTTGTTAGCGTTCTTAGGATCGACAAAACCCTCCATCCACATCATATACAGTTCTTCCTTAAGATGCCCGTTGAGGAATGCCGTTTTGACGTCCATCTGCCATATCTCATAATCATAGTATGCAGCAATTGCTAACATGATTCGGACGGACTTCAGCTTCGCTACGGGAGAGAAAGTCTCATCGTAGTCAACCCCTTGAACTTGCCGATAACCCTTAGCGACAAGTCGAGCTTTATAGATGGTAATATTACCATCCGCGTCCGTCTTCTTCTTAAAGATCCATTTGTTTTCTATCGCTCGCCGATCATCGGGCAAGTCTGTCAAAGTCCATACTTTGTTTTCATACATGGATTCTATCTCGGATTGCATGGCTTCAAGCCATTTGTTGGAATCTGGGCCCGCCATCGCTTCTTCATAGTTCGAAGGTTCACCGTTGTCTAACAACATGATTTCCAGGACAGGGTTGCCATACCACTCTGGTGTGGAACGTGTCCTTGTGGACCTACGAGGTTCAGTAGCAACTTGATCCGAAGTACCTTGATCATAATCATTAATTTCCTCTCTAGTTGGTGTAGGCACCACAGGAACATTTTCCTGAGCTGCACTACTTTCCGGTTCAAGAGGTAGTACTTCATCGAGTTCTACTTCCCTCCCACTTACTTCTTTCGAGAGAAACTCTTTTTCCAGAAAGGATCCGTTCTTGGCAACAAAGGTCTTGCCCTCGGATCTTAAGTAGAAGGTATACCCAATGGTTTCCTTAGGGTATCCTATGAAGACACATTTTTCCGACTTGGGTTCGAGCTTTTTCAGGTTGTAGTTTCTTGACATAAGCATCGCATCCCCAAACTTTTAGAAACGACAGCTTAGGTTTCTTTCCAAACCATAATTCATACGGTGTCGTCTCAACGGATTTAGACGGTGCCCTATTTAAAGTGAATGTAGCTGTCTCTAGAGCGTATCCCCAAAATGATAGCGGTAAATCGGTAAGAGATATCATAGATCGCACCATATCCAATAGAGTGCGATTACGATGTTCGGACACACCGTTACGCTGAGGTGTTCCAGGCGGCATGAGTTGTGAAAAGATTCCACATTTCCTTAAGTGTGTACCAAATTCGTGACTTAAGTATTCTCCTCCACGATCTGATCATAGGAACTTTATCTTTCGGTCACATTGATTCTCTACCTCATTCTGAAATTCCTTGAACTTTTCAAAGGTTTCAGACTTGTGTTTCATTAAGTAGACATACCCATATCTACTCAAGTCATCAGTGAGAGTGAGAACATAACGATATCCTCCGCGAGCCTCAACGCTCATTGGACCGCACACATCGGTATGTATGATTTCCAATAAGTTGGTTGCTCGCTCCATTGTTCCGGAGAAGGGATTCTTGGTTATTTTGCCCATGAGGCAAGGTTCGCATGTGTCAAATGATTCATAATCTAGAGACTCTAAAAGTCCATCAGCATGGAGCTTCTTCATGCGCTTGACACCAATGTGACCAAGGTGGCAGTGCCACAAGTATGTGGGACTATCGTTATCAACTTTACATCTTTTGGTATTCACACTATGAATATGTGTAATATTACGTTCGAGATTCATTAAGAATAAACCATTGACCATCGGGGCATGACCATAAAACATATCTCTCATATAAATAGAACAACCATTATTCTCGGATTTAAATGAGTAGCCATCTCGTATTAAATGAGATCCAGATAAAATGTTCATGCTCAAACTTGGCACTAAATAACAATTATTGAGGTTCATAACTAATCCCGTGGGTAAATGTAGTGGTAGCATGCCGACGGCGATCACATCGACCTTGGAACCATTCCCGACGCACATTGTCACCTCGTCCTTCGCCAGTCTCCGCTTATTCCGCAGCTCCTGCTGTGAGTTACAAATGTGAGCAACGGCACCGGTATCGAATACCCAGGATTTACTACGAGTACTGGTAAGGTACACATCAATTACATGTATATCAAATATACCTTTAGTGTTGCCGGCCTTCTTGTCCGCTAAGTATTTGGGGCAGTTCCGCTTCCAGTGACCCTTCCCTTTGCAATAAAAGCACTCAGTCTCAGGCTTGGGTCCATTCTTTGACTTCTTCCCGGCAACTGGCTTACCGGGCGCGGCAACATCTTTGCCGTCCTTCTTGAAGTTCTTCTTACCCTTGCCCTTCTTGAACTTAGTGGTCTTATTGACCATCAACACTTGATGTTCTTTCTTGATTTCAACCTCTGCTGACTTCAGCATTGAAAATACTTTAGGAATGGTCTTCACCATCCCCTGCATATTGTAGTTCAACACAAAGCTCTTGTAGCTTGGTGGGAGCGACTGAAGGATTCTGTCAATGACCGCCTCGTCCGGGAGTTTGATCTCGAGCTGGGACAGGCGGTTGTGCAACCCAGACATTTTGAGTATGTGCTCACTGACAGAACTATTTTCCTCCATCTTACAACTATAGAACTTGTCGGAGACTTCATATCTCTCGACCCGGGCATGAGCTTGGAAAACCATTTTCAGCTCCTCGAACATCTCATATGCTCCGTGTTTCTCAAAACGCTTTTGGAGCCCCAATTCTAAGCTGTAAAGCATGCCGCACTGAACGAGGGAGTAATCATCAGCACGTGACTGCCAAGCGTTCATAACGTCTTGGTTCTCTGGGATGGGTGCTTCACCTAGCGGTTCATCTAGGACATACGCTTTCTTGGCTGCTATGAGGATGATCCTCAGGTTCCGGACCCAGTCCAAATAGTTGCTGCCATCATCTTTCAGCTTGGTTTTCTATAGGAACGCGTTGAAGTTCATGTTGACATGAGCGTTGGCCATTTGATCTACAAGACATATTTTGCAAAAGTTTTAGACTAAGTTCATGATAATTAAGTTCATCTAATCAAATTATTTAATGAACTCCCACTCAGATTAGACATCCCTCTAGTCATCTAAGTGTTACACGATCCGAGTCGACTAGGCCGTGTCCGATCATCACGTGAGACGGACTAGTCATCATCGGTGAACATCTCCATGTTGATCGTATCTTCCATACGACTCATGTTCGACCTTTCGGTCTTTGTGTTCCGAGGCCATGTCTGTACATGCTAGGCTCGTCAAGTTAACCCTAAGTGTTTTGCATGTGTAAAACTGTCTTACACCCGTTGTATGTGAACGTAAGAATCTATCACACCCGATCATCATGTGGTGCTTCGAAACGACGAACTTTAGCAACGGTGCACAGTTAGGGGAGAACACTTTCTTGAAATTGTTATAAGGGATCATCTTATTTACTACCGTCGTTCTAAGTAAACAAGATGCATAAACATAATAAACATCACATGCAATTATATAAAGTAGTGACATGATATGGCCAATATCATATAGCTGCTTCGATCTCCATCTTCGGGGCTCCATGATCATCTTCGTCACCGGCATGACACCATGATCTCCATCATCATGATCTCCGTCATTGTGTCTTCATGAAGTTGTCACGCCAACGACTACTTCTACTTCTATGGCTAACACGTTTAGCAATAAAGTAAAGTAATTTACATGGCGTTCTTCAATGACACGCAGGTCATACAAAAATAAAGACAACTCCTATGGCTCCTGCCGGTTGTCATACTCATCGACATGCAAGTCGTGATTCCTATTACAAGAACATGATCTCATACATCACAATATATCATTCATCATTCATCACAACTTCTAGCCATATCACATCACATGACAATTGCTGCAAAAACAAGTTAGACGTCCTCTAATTGTTGTTGCATCTTTTACGTGGCTGCAATTGGGTTCTAGCAAGAACGTTTTCTTACCTACGAATAACCACAACGTGATTTTGTCAACTTCTATTTACCCTTCATAAGGACCCTTTTCGTCGAATCCGCTCCAACTAAAGTGGGAGAGACAGACACCCGCTAGCCACCTTATGCAACTAGTGCATGTTAGTCGGTGGAACCTGTCTCACGTAAGCGTACGTGTAAGGTCGGTCCGGGCCGCTTCATCCCACAAAACCGCTGAAGCAAGAAAAGACTAGTAGCGGCAAGCAAGTTGACAAGATCTACGCCCACAACAAATTTGTGTTCTACTCGTGCAATAGAGAACTACGGATAGACCTAGCTCATGATGCCACTGTTGGGGAACGTTGCAGAAAATTAAAAATTTTCCTACGGTTTCACCAAGATCCATCTATGAGTTTATCTAAGCAACGAGTCATGGGAGGGATATTGCATCTACATACCACTTGTAGATCGCGTGCGGAAGCGTTCAAGAGAACGGTGATGATGGAGTCGTACTCGCCGTGATTCAAATCACCGATGACCAAGTGCCGAACGGACAGCACCTCCGCGTTCAACACACATACGGACAGCGTGACGTCTCCTTCATCTTGATCCAGCAAGGGGGAAGGAGAGGTTGATGATGATCCAGCAGCACGACGGCGTGGTGGTGGATGCAGCAGAACTCCGGCAGGGCTTCGCCAAGCTGCTGCGGGAGGAGGACGAGGTGTAGCAGGGGGAGGGAGGTGCCAATACACAGGGTGCGGCTGCCCTCCCCCTGCCCTCCTTTATATAGGCCCCCAGGGGGGCGCCGGCCCTGGGAGATCCAATCTCCCAAGGGGGCGGCGGCCAGGGGGGGTGGAGTGCCCCCCAAGGCAAGTGCCCCCCCACCTAGGGTTTCCAACCCTAGGCGCAGGGGGGCCCAAGGGGGGTGCACCAGCCCACTAGGGGCTGGTTCCCCTCCCACTTCAGCCCACGGGGCCCTCCGGGATAGGTGGCCCCATCCGGTGGACCCCCGGGACCCTTCCGGTGGTCCCGGTACAATACCGGGTGACCCCGAAACTTTCCTGATGGCCGAAACAGCACTTCCTATATATAATTCTTTACCTCCGGACCATTCCGGAACTCCTCGTGACGTCCGGGATCTCATCCGGGACTCCGAACAACATTCAGTTTGCTATATACTCATATTCATACAACCCTAGCGTCACCGAACCTTAGGTGTGTAGACCCTACGGGTTCGGGAGACATGCAGACATGACCGAGACGGCTCTCTGGTCAATAACCAACAGTGGGATCTGGATACCCATGTTGGCTCCCACATACTCCTCGATGATCTCATCGGATGAACCACGACGTCGAGGATTCAAGTAACCCCGTATACTATTCCCTTTGTCAGACGGTATGTTACTTGCCCGAGACTCGATCGTCGGTATCCCAATACCTCGTTCAGTCTCGTTACTGGCAAGTCACTTTACTCGTACCGTAATGCATGATCCCGTGACTAGACACTTGGTCATTTTGAGCTCATTATGATGACGCACTGCCGAGTGGGCCCAGTGATACCTCTCCGTTATCCGGAGTGACAAATCCCAGTCTCGATCCGTGTCAACCCAACATACACTTTCGGAGATACCTGTAGTGCACCTTTATAGTCACCCAGTTACGTTGTGACGTTTGGTACACCCAAAGCACTCCTACGGTATCCGGGAGTTACACGATCTCATGGTCTAAGGAAAAGATACTTGACATTGGAAAAGCTCTAGCAAAACGAACTACACGATCTTGTGCTATGCTTAGGATTGGGTCTTGTCCATCACATCATTCTCCTAATGATGTGATCCCGTTGTCAATGACATCTAATGTCCATAGTTAGGAAACCATGACTATCTATTGACCAACGAGCTAGTCAACTAGAGGCTTACTAGGGACGTATTGTGGTCTATGTATTCACACGTGTATTACGATTTCCGGATAATACAATTATAGCATGAATAAAGACAATTATCATGAACAAGGAAATATAATAATAATCCTTTTATTATTGCATCTAGGGCATATTTCCAACAGGCACAAGGCAGAACAACCTCTTCCACAGCACGAAATGGGCCTCGATGCCCAGAAACAGCTTGCAGAGGGCCACGAAGCCCGCAATATGCAGTACGGAGGCAGGCGTGAGGTTGAGTAGAGGGAGGCCGTAAAACTCCAGTAGCCCTCAGAGGAATGGATGAATTGGAAATCTGAGTCCTCTTATTAAATAAGGGACTAGGCATACCCGCTCTCCTTGAGAGGGATTGGGGGCGCTCTCCGCCTGCTCTCCGCCGCTATAGGTGGTAATCCCGGCTCGAACTGGGACCATATATGCTGGGGGAAGTATCCCTTTGGATTGAAGCGCTACTAGCTTTCTATGCGGGACGGAACACCGCTCCCAATCTCCGGGCCGAGGGCTGGAGAGGCGAGAGAAGGAGCTGCTTCGACCGGCCATGGTGGAATGGATCTCTGTTGAAGGCGCTTTGATGAATACTCGTGGAGAGGGAAGGTGGTGTGAATTGGATCTAAATCCCCGTCTCTTTTATGGGCGGCTCATTTACGCGGCTAGGGGGGTAAATGAAAAAACTCCCTGGCTTTTCGCATTCGTTTGACACGTGGAAGATGGTCATTATTGGGCACAGAAGCTGAGGAGAGCAGCACGCACTAGAAGCCGGACACTATTCGGCAGGCACATGGAATTTGGAGAAGAACCCGCCTTGCAATGCCAAAGACAAACTTGCGCGCCGGACTTATCATCATTGAAGCCTAGTTCGGGGGCTACTGACGGAGTCCCGGATTAGGGGGTGTCTAGATGGCCGGACTATGACCTTTGGCCGGACTCCCGGACTATGAAGATACAAGATTGAAGACTTCGTCCCGTGTCCGGATAGGACTTTCCTTGGCGTGGAAGGCAAGCTTGGCGATATGATATGAAGATCTCCTCCCATTGTAACCGACTCTATGTAACCCTAGCCCTCTCCGGTATCTATATAAACCGAAGAGTTTTAGTCAGTAGGACGAACAACAATCATACCATAGGCTAGCTTCTAGGGTTTAGCCTCTCTGATCTCGTGGTAGATCAACTCTTGTACTACCCATATGATCAATATTAATCAAGCAGGAGTAGGGTTTTACCTCCATCGAGAGGGCCCGAACCTGGGTAAAAACATCGTGTCCCTTGTCTCCTGTTACCATCCGCCTAGACGCACAGTTTGGGACCCCCTACCCGAGATCCGCCGGTTTTGACACCGACAATAAGCTTGTCAAGATTTAGCATGCCCACATGACCTAACCATCTATGCCACAACCAGCCTTTAGAAGGTTTAGCAATTAAGCAAGCTCTAGGTTGAGCCTTTTTAGTGAAATCAACAATGTGTAAATCACCTCTACGTATGCCGGTAAAGACCATATTATGATTATCTCTTCGAAACACTTGGCAATCTACTTCGGTAAATAGGACATTGAAACCGAAATTGGCTAGTCTAGATACAGAAAGTAAATTGTAGCCAAGAGATTCAACGAGCATAGCATTTTGTATGGAGCTATCATGTGAGATGGCCACCTTACCGAGCCCAACCACCTTACACTTTGAGTTATCACCAAAAGTGACATACTTTCGAGGGCCGCCGTTTTCAGCAAGCTGACGAAACATATCCTTGTCTCCGTTCATGTGATCGGTAAATCCACTATCAAGAACCCATTCCTTTCCTCCAGCCATGTAGCCGCGAAGGTTAGCCATAAGACCAAAGTGTCTCATAGACTCATTGAGATCATAGTCACTATCATCATCCTCATCATAGTATCCATGTTCAACATCGTCTTATGATTGATCATTTCCTAGAGAGAGTGATTCATTAGTTTTGTTCTCATGACAATGTGCATCTCTATGAATTCTAATGACTTCGGAAATGATGTTGCTAATGGTTCCAACATCTCCTTTGGCACGCATAAGGTCACGAAGCTCAAATAGACAATCACCCAACTTAGGATCATTGGGACTCATCTTATTCAAAGCAATAGACTTGTGAAGAATCTCATCTAAGTTTTTCAAGGAATAGTTTGGAAATTGTTCCTCAAGAAATCTCCATATAGTGTAAGCACATTCAAGAGTTGGCAAGCAAGCAATAAATTTTTTAGGTAATCCTCTAGTGATAAGATTGACAGTTCTAAGATTGTGAATCATATCAAGAGACTCATCAGGGGTAGGATGCAAGGGGTCAACAAGGGGCGCACAAGGAGTTGTAATGTACTTGTTCAAGTGATATTCATTGAAAATCTCAAGCATCTAATTTTTCCAAGCATTATAGAACTCTCCATCAAGCATAGGCACGCTACGTCTAATACTCCCAATCATAGACTCATCCATCTTCCTCCAATGGTGTTTAAACCAATGCAATGGAGACCAAAGCTTGAATACCAATTGAAAGGATCGAGAAGAGGTGTCTAGAGGGGGTGATTAGACCGTCAACAAGTAAAGGTAGCCGTTTTTAAGTTTTTCAAGTTGAGGTTGGAAATTTGCACAATTTCAAGCATTCACAATACAATTGAAGCAAGCATGCCAAGAGTATATGAGCAGCGGAAAGTAAAGCATGCAACTTGCAAGAAAGTAAAGGGATGGGATTGGAGTGTGCAAACGCAATTGGAGACATGGAGATTTTTGGCGTGGTTCCGATAGGTGGTGCTATCGTACATCCACGTTGATGGAGACTTCAACCCATGAAGGGTAACAGTTGCACGATTCCACGGAGGGCTCCACCCACGAAGGTTCCACGAAGAAGCAACCTTGTCTATCCCACCATTGCCATCGCCCACGAAGGACTTGCCTCACTTGGGTAGATCTTCACAAAGTAGGCGATCTCCTTGCCCTTACAAACTCCTTGGTTCAACTCCATAATCTTGACAGAGGCTCCCAAGTGTCACCTAACCAACCTAGGAGACACCACTCTCCAAAAGGTAATAGATGGTGTGTTGATGATGAAATCCTTGCTCTTGTGCTTCAAATGATAGTCTCCCTAACACTCAACTCTCTCACACATATTTGGCTATGGTGGAAAGATGATTTGAGTGGAGAGCAACTTGGGGAAGGCTAGAGATCAAGATTCTTGTGGTTGGATTGGAATGTCTTTGTCTCAACACATGAGTAGGTGGTTGTCTCTCAGAAAATGAGTAGTGGAAGTGTAGGCACGTTCTGATGGCTCTCTCTCAAATGGAGAAGCGTGTGGAGGGGTATATATAGCCTCCACACAAAATCTAGCCGTTACACACAATTTCCCAAACTCGGCGGGACCGAATAGTGAAACTCAGTCAGACCGATATGGTTCAAAATGTGAATTTTAGAGTTTTCGGTGGGACTGTCGGTGTCAAAACCGGCGGATCTCGGGTAGGGGGTCCCGATCTATGCATCTTAGGCTGATGGTAACAGGAAGCAAGGGACACAATGTTTACCTAGGTTCGGGCCCTCTCGATGGAGGTAAAACCCTACTTACTGCTTGATTAATATTGAAGATATGTGGAATACAAGAGTTGATCTACCATGAGATCATAGAGGCTAAACCCTAGAGCTAGCCTATGATGGTATGATTGTAAATACGACCGGCCTTCTAAGGACCATCCTCTCCGGTTTATATAGACACCAGAGAGCTAGGGTTTACATGGAGTCGGTTACAAGGAAGGAAACATAATATCCGGATCGCCAAGCTTGTCTTCTGCTACCTCTTGAGCACTGCGTTGGTTTTCCCCGAAGAGGAGAGGATGATGCAGTAAAGTAGCGTAAGTATTTCCCTCAGTTTTTGAGAACCAAGGTATCAATCCAGTAGGAGACCACACACAAGTCCCTCGTACCTACACAAAACGATAGCTACTCGCAACCAACGCGATTAGGGGTTGTCAATCCCTTCAGGGTCACTTACGAGGGTGAGATCTGATAGAGATGATAAATAATATTTTGGTATTTTTGATAGGTAGATGCAAAGTGAAAAGTAAAAAGGCAAAGTAAAAAACAAAGCAAGTAAATAAAGTGATAGAGATTGATATGATGAGAATATACCCGAGGGCCATAGGTTTCACTAGTGGCTTCTCTCAAGAGCATAATTATTCTACGGTGGGTGAACAAATTACTGTTGAGCAATTGACAGAATTGAGCATAGTTATGAGCATATCTAGGTAATGATCATGTATATAGGCATCACGTCCGAGACAAGTAGATCGAAACGATTCTGCATCTACTACTATTACTCCACTCATCGACCGCTATCAGCATGCATCTAGAGTATTAAGTTAAAAACAGAGTAACGCCTTAAGAAAGATGACATGATGTAGAGGGATAAATTCATGCAATATGATAAAAAACCCATCTTGTTATCCTCGATGGCAACAATACAATACGTGCCTTGTAACCCTTTCTGTCACTGGGTAAGGACACCACAAGAGTGAACCCAAAGCTAAGCACTTCTCCCATTGCAAGAACTACCAATCTAGTTGGCCAAACCAAACGGATAATCCGAAGAGACTTGCAAAGATAACTCAATCATACATAAAAGAATTCAGAGAAGATTCAAATATTATTCATAGATATTCTAGATCATAAACCCACAATTCATCGGTCTCAACAAACACATCGCAAAAAGAAGATTACATCGAATAGTTCTCCACAAGAGAGGGGGAGAACATTATATTGAGATCCAAAAAGAGAGAAGAAGCCATCTAGCTACTAGCTATGGACCCGAAGGTCTGAAGTAAACTACTCACACTTCATCGGAGAGGCTATGGTGTTGATGTAGAAGCCCTCCATGGTAGATGCCCCCTTCGGCGGAGCTCCGAAACAGGCCCCAAGATGGGATCTCGTGGATACAGAAAGTTGCGGCGGTGGAATTAGGTTTTTGGCTCCGTATCTGATCTGTCGGGGGTACGTAGGTATATATAGGAGGAAGGAGTACGTCGGTGGAGCAACAAGGGGCCCACGAGGTAGGGGGCGCGCCCAGGGGGGCACGCCCTCCACCCTCGTGACCGCCTCTGGCACTTCTTGGAGTAGGGTCCAAGTCTCCTGGATCACGTTCGGTGAGAAAATCACGTTCCCGAAGGTTTCATTCCGTTTGGACTCCGTTTGATATTCCGTTTCTTCGAAACATTGAAATAGGAAAAAAAACAGCAATTCTGGGCTGGGCCTCTGGTTAATAGGTTAGTCCCAAAAATAATATAAAAGTGGAAAATAAAGCCCAATATAGTCCAAAACAGTAGATAAAGTAGCATGGAGCAATCAAAAATTATAGATACGTTAGAGACGTATCAGGCATCCCCAAGCTTAATTCCTGCTCGTCCTCTAGTAGGTAAATGATAAAAAAGAATTTTTGATGCGGAGTGATACTTTGGCATAATTTCAATGTAAATCTTCTTAATTGTGGCATGAATATTCAGATCTGAAAGATTCAAGACAAAAGTTCATATTGACATAAAAGTAATAATACTTCAAGCATACTAATCAAAGCAATCATGTCTTCTCAAAATAACATGGCTAAAGAAAGTTATCCCTACAAAATCATATAGTCTGGCTGTTGCTCTATCTTCATCACACAAAGTATTTAATCATGCACAACCCCGATGACAAGCCAAGCAATTGTTTCATACTTTAGTAATCTCAAAACTCTTTCAACTTTCACGCAATACATGAGCGTGAGCCATGGACATAGCACTATAGGTGGAATAGAATGGTGGTTGTGGAGAAGACAAAAAAGGAGAAGATAGTCTCACATCAACTAGGCGTATCAACGGGCTATGGAGATGCCCATAAATAGATATCAATGTGAGTGAGTAGGGATTGCCATGCAACGGATGCACTAGAGCTATAAGTATATGAAAGCTCAACAAAAGAAACTAAGTGGGTGTGCATCCGACTTGCTTGCTCACGAAGACCTAGGGCACTTTTGAGGAAGCCCATCATTGGAATATACAAGCCAAGTTCTATAATGAAAAAATTCCCACTAGTATATGAAAGTGACAACATATGAGACTCTCTTATTATGAAGATCATGGTGCTACTTTGAAGCACAAGTGTGGTAAAAGGATAGTAGCATTGTCCCTTCTCTCTTTTTCTCTCTCTCTTTTTTTGTTTGGGCCTTTTTTATGGCCTCTTTTTTTCGTCCGGAGTCTCATCCCGACTTATGGGTGAATCATAGTCTCCATCATCCTTTCCTCACTGGGACAATGCTCTAATAATGATGATCATCACACTTTATTTTTCTTACAACTCAACAATTACAACTCGATACTTAGAACAAAATATGACTCTATATGAATGCCTCCGGCGGTGTACCGGGATGTGCAATGACTCATGAGCGACATGTATGAAAGAATTATGAACGGTGGCTTTGCCACAAATACAATGTCAACTACATGTTCATGCAAAAAGCAATATGACAATGATGGAGCGTGTCATAATAAAAGGAACGGTGGAAAGTTGCATGGCAATATATCTCGGAATGGCTATGGAAATGCCATAATAGGTAGGTATGGTGGCTGTTTTGAGGAAGGTATATGGTGGGTGTATGATACCGGCGAAAAGTGCGCGGTATTAGAGAGGCTAGCTGTAAGTGCATCTAGTGCCCCTTAGTGATTTTGGTGTATTGAAGACTTATAGGTTAAGGGACTAATGCGTTTGTGAGTGTACACAGGTCTATAAGTCTATGAGGAGTTTGATATTTACAAAGAAAGTCGACCCCTAAAAATGAAGTTCTTCAACTGAAGACTTTGATATTCTGAAGACTTTCTGAAGACTTTGAAAGTGAAGAAGTTGGTGTGACCTTGAAGACTTGGTATTCATTTGTGGAACATGAAGCGTGAAGACTTTTGTTTGTAGTTTCATTTTCTCTTTATTGAGTCATAGGAAACACCGTACTGTTAAAGGGGGTCGAGGAAATACTAAGGAAAAATTTCCATGTGATGCTCAACTCAAAATCCTACACCTACCAATCCCTTTGAGTGAAGCCTTTGGAAATCTCATACAGTTCAGTCACTTTCTTCAGTGACAGAGACGAAGTTCTTCTGGTCACTGATGAATTTGTTCTGACTAAGGAGTTAGGAATTCGTCAATACGAATTACCTACACAGTGAGGAACATGATAGCCTTGAGGAATTTGAGAGTCAAATTTCCGACCGTTGCTGTGCTGCGCGCCAGCTGTCCCAAAATATCTTATCCACCTACATATCATTGAGGGGCATTTATGTCTTATCATGTCAGGCTGCTCCCTAGGCTATAAATAGCCGCCCCCTACAACCACTAGCTGGTCGGCTGCTCCGAGAGAACTTGACACTAGTCATTTGAGAGAAACCCATCCTCCGAGGACTTTGAGCGAAAATCATCGAGTGAGGAAAACCCAAAACCAAACCCCAACAAACCCAAAGTGATTGAGCATCACTGAAGAAATTGATCCTGCGTGGATCCGACGCTTGTTACCTTTGAAGACTGTGCTTCTTCCAGACGGTTAGGCGTCAAGGTCTAGAGCATCCAAGAGGAATTGTGGATCGCCGAGTGACCAAGTCTGTGAAGGTTTGGAAGTCGCCTGAAGACTTACCACGAGTGATTGGACGAGGTCTGCGTGACCTTAGTTCAAGGAGAATACGGTGAGGACTGGGTGTCCTGAGCTGCGTGCTCAGCGACTGGGTGTCCGGGACTGTGTGTCCTCAAGTTTAAATACTCAGCCGCTCCAACCAGACGTACAACTGAGACAGCAGTTGGAACTGGTCTACCAAATCATTGTCTTCACCAACCTACTGGTTCTATTTCCTCAACCCTTTCATTTCCTCATTACTGTGTTGAGTGTTTGTTCATATCTGTGTTTGAAGACTTTGACTGAAGACTTTCTCAGTTTCCTCAGTTCAATTTCTTCAGTCTGTTTGTCTTCATCTTGTGTTATCCTGTGATTACGCTTTCTGTACCCTGTGCTAGTCTTCATTTCATCATGATGACCATGCTTGTATTCTGTTATGCTTACTTCTGAGTACTTATTCTGCTGCTAATAGTTCTTCGCTAAGGAATTTCCTCACCGGCAAATTCCTCAGTGAAGAATTCATAAAAATCGCCTATTCACCCCCCCCCTCTAGTCGACATAACGCACTTTCAATTGGTATCAGAGTAAGGTACTCCCTTGTGTTTGTGTGATTTTGGTTTAATCTGATGAGAATCTCAAGCCCAGCTACTCTAAACTTGCAAAGATTGCTGTAAAACAACAAAGGGCTTTTGAAAAGGTTCAAAACATGCTAGACAAAAGTGATGATATGTTGGGTGAAGAAATGGATCGCACTAAAGCCCTGACTGAAAATCTTCAAAGACTTCAGTCTAGGTTTGATAACCTTCAAAGTCATCATAACACTCTCTTATCTGATCATGAGAAACTTTCTTATGAATTTCTTCAAAGAAAGCAAGATCTTGAGAAGCTAAGAGTGAGTTATGAAGATCTTCAGAAGGAGCGCGATTCATTACTTGCTCAACAAATCAGCACTTCTCAGGAAGAATTTGTTCCTCCATGCTTAAAGTCCATTGAACGTGAATCTGCTAATTCTTCACCTGAATGTTCAAATGCTTCAACTGTTACAAATTCTTCACCTGCCTCTGCTGTCACTAATTCCTCATTTGAGGACATTGCTAGTATCACTAACGATGCAGGGCTGAAGGAACTGTACACGACAGGCATGTACAAAAGCCTCAAAGGGCATCAGATTCTTTGTGATGTGCTCAAAAAGCAGATCCTCAACAGAAACCCTAGGAAAGAGGGTATTGCCTTTGAGAGGAATCTTAATGCTGATGGAACATATTGGAAGCCTGAGCAGTACCCCAAAACCTCATGGGTTGCTGCAAAGGGACCTCCAATTGATCCATCCAAGTTATCTGGCTTTACATGTGAATCTCCTCATTCTTCTGATGAGTCATTTGACTCCAACTATAAACTGTTCAAAAATCAGAATGGTGAAGTATTTGCTAGATATGTTGGGACTAACTGCAGGAATGGTTCCCCTATGAAGAAAATTTGGGTTCCCAAAAGTTATGTTGAAGGTCTTCAGGTGAATGTTCTCATGACACCACCTGTGAAGAATAGGAACCCCAGAACAAACTCTTCATATGGATCCAAGTCCTCATATGGACCAAATTCCTCACTTGGATCAAAGTCCTCATATGATTATCATCGTGCTAACAACTCTGTTTCGCAGGGTAGAGCTAAGGGCTACGACTATGCACATTATTCTTCGAATCATTATGTTCATAAGTCCTCGAAGAATTTCTTTGCTTATTCATATGCTTACCCTAACCCCTCTTATGTGAAACGAAATGGTTTGGCTTCTATGCCACCATTCTCGTATGGTGCTCGCAGAGTGATGAACTCTTTGCCACCCCTTCAGATGTGGGTGGTGAAGAAAAAGAACTAATCTCTTATGCAGGGTCAGGTCTCCAGACGTGCCTTAACATCTGAAGAATTTGCTGGGGACCTGACAAAATTGCCTGAAAGGACGCAGGCTAACCATGATGAAATGAACTTTCATTTCACATGTCCTCATACTGCTATATCTGTTTACCGCTTGATGAAATTCATCTGATGAACTTGATATCATATTCTTCACTGATGAAGCATATGAGATTGTAAGGTACACTAATTCATCTGCAGGATGATCAACCCAAAACCACTGAATGGGTCCTCGATAGTGGATGTACAAATCACATGACTGGTGACAAGAATCTTTTGATGGATGCTCCCTTATCACCGTTACATCTGAAGCATATCATCTTTGCCGACAAAGGCAAAAGTCAGGTATTGGGTCTTGGTAAGGTTGCGATCTCTAAGGATAAACACATGGACAAAGTCATGCTTGTTGAGTCCTTAGGATACAACCTCATGTCAGTCTCAATGCTTTATGATCTTGATATGGTTGTTGTCTTTGGCAAGTATCGCTGTGTTGTGATTATGGAAGCTGACAATTCCAAAGTCTTTGAAGGCTTTAGGAAAGGAGATTTGTATATTGTTGATTTCTCTACAGAACCACAACCAGCCGTGTGTCTACTTGCAAAAGCTTCAGAAGGCTGGCTATGGCATCGACGACTTGGTCACGCAGGCATGAGGAACTTGCACACGCTTGCGAAGAAGAAGCATGTCATTGGCATTGAGAATGTCAAATTCCTCAAGGATCCCTTATGCGGAGCCTGTGAAGCTAGAAAAATGACCAAGGCCAAGAATCCAGCAAAGACTATCATGACCACTACTCGTCCATTTGAATTGCTTCACATGGACCTCTTCGGACCTAATCATTACTCAGCAGTCTCTAATGCTGCATCTCTATATGGTTTTGTCATTGTTGACGATTACTCTCGATATACATGTCACGACCCCAACTCAATGCCATATCGATCTAGCATGTAACACCTCATATCACTTTGCGGCCTCACGCACGGTATCCCCACGGGTGTCGCCTTACCTTTGCCCGGGACCGTTTGCGTCTTTTGGCACACATATATGATAGTGTCGCTAGCATCCATATGATAAGGAGCCCGGGCTGACATGGCTAGTCGTAAACCCAAAGTGGCACAAACTTACAGGGACAGGCATCCATGACCCAACATCGAACGTGTCGGGCATCAGCGAGTGAATCCAGGCTGTAGCACTGGGCTAGCAGGACTCCGGTGAACCGGGCTGTAGCGGGCTAACAGGACTCCGGTATTCATCGTGTGACATTTCCCCGAAGGGACAGACACATGAACGAAGAAGGACACATGCCGGCCAGCCTAAGTGTTCCGGAGCAGTAGCAAGCTACCATGGCTCAGTGGAAACACTAGGAGACATTTCCCGGTAAGAGAGGCTACTAAGGATAAACAACTAGATAGTCAGATCCCACACATACCAAGCATTTCAATAACATACACACAATATGCTCGATATGTGCAAATACAACATGGCATCACAACATGACTCTACGACTCAAGTATTTATTCAATAGGCTCCGAGGAGCGAGATATTACAAACATGGGTCTCATGACCCAACACTCAGAGCATACAAGTCAAAGCACAAGCGGAAGCTTAACATGTCTGAGTACAGACATCTACAAATGAAAAAGGCTGAGAAGCCTGACTATCTACCAGATCCTGCCGAGGGCACAAGATCGTAGCTGAGGTAACAAGCTAAACGTCGAAGTCCACGCGGAACTACTAGCGAGACCGAAGTCTCTCTGCAGAAACATAAAATAGGCAAACGTGAGTACAAATGTACCCAGCAAGACTTACATCAGAACTAACTACATATGCATCATTATCAACAAAGGGATGGTGGGGGTTTAACTGCAGCAAGCCAGCTTTGACTCGGTGGCTATCCTGAACTACGACTGCAAGTAACTCTTTTGAGGTGGCGCACACGAGTCCACATATTCACCATATCAATACACCACTATGGATCCGCTCCCGTCTCCCTACGAGAACGCCATCCATAGCACTCACACTTATCTTGCGTATTTTAGAGTATCCACTTTCACTTGTCTATGAACTGTACATGCAACCCAGAAGTCCTTTACTGCGGACACGGCTATTCGAATAGATAATGTTAACCCTGCAGGGGTGTACTTCTTCACACACGCTCTCGCCACTTACCGCCATGTACACCTCGTGTATCTCGGCAACCTTCAAGCGGAAGCCCAGCGAGGGTGTCGGCCACGACCTGACTAACCACACAAGTCTCTCGTCCAGGTTTATCGCCTATTCGGGTTCCATCCGCAAGGAGATCCGGCCGGGGTGTCGCTCACGGCCCCAAACAATGTGTGCAGGGTTCCCAAGCCCACCTCAACGGGTGGATCTACGCTTGGTACACCGTGCCACGGTGCCTAGTCTGTCCCAAGCCCACCTGTACCGGGTGCCACTTGGTAGACTACTAACACAACCTACAAACACCAGAAACTAGTTGCAACTCCTGGACAGAGATCATGTTGATTAATAAGTCGAGAGGGGTCGAGTTACCGGAACCCAATGTGTGGTAGTATCTGTTCATGGATCACAAACACATAACTCAGTTCCTGAGGACGGCTGCAATGAGACAACCCACCATGTACTCCTACATGGCCTCTCACCGCTACCTTTACCAAATCGTGTTCACACACTTAGCTCTCAACAGTAGGACATGTTCACACACCTCTGATTCATCCCCGATGAATCAGACCTGACACAACTCTAAGCAATAGCAGGCATGACAACAAGCATGAATGAGTAGGCACATCAGGGCTCAAACAACTCCTAGTCATGCTAGTGGGTTTCACCTATTTACTGTGGCAATGACAGGTCATGCAAAGGATAAAGGGGTTCAGCTACCGCAGCAAGTAACAAATGAATTGTTGTTGTCCTAATGCAGTAAAAGAGAGCAGGAGCGAGAGAGTGGGATTTTATCGGAATGAACAAGGAGGTTTTGCTTGCCTGGCACTTCTGAAGATAATATAGTTTCTTCATCGGTGCCATCGAACTCATCGTCGAACCCACGTCTATCAAGAGGGGACAAACACCGGCAAACAAGGAAGAACACAATCAATGCAATGCACAATATGATGCATGATCATGACATGGCAATATGCTGTAGTTTGAGCTAATGCAACTAGCAACCAGATTAAATGAAGTTGGTTTGAATCCAAGATTCAAATTCAAACTCCATATGTGGACATTAAAATGCCATTTATATGATTTGTGCTAATCAGCAGCTATAAGTTGTTCTAACATGCATGAAAATGGTACAGATGGATAGATTGGATTTTTCTGATCATTTTTCATATATAAATTATTTCATTTGGAGTTACGGTTGAATTACTATGAATTTTAGAAGTTTATACTAATTTCTGGAATTTCCTATAATAGAATAAATCCAGTAATTGATTTACTGCATCAGCAATGCGTCAGGGTGATCTCATAGTCAACGGAGACGTCTAGGTCAAACCTGACTGATGGGTCCCGCATGTCAGCATAATTAGATTAGCTAAATATTAATTAGAACTAAACCAGATTAGCTAACAGGGCTGGGCCCCACCTGTCATTGACTCAACAGAGTCAACCAGGGCCCACCCGTGGTCAAAGTCAAGTCGGCTGCATCGGCGTTTAGCCGCCGGCGAGCCCGACGCGGCAGCGGAAGTGATTTTGGCCGTTCGGGCCACCAAATGGGTCGCGGAAGGCATCTAAGTGGAGCTGGGGACAAACCGCAGCTCTTGGTGGTGTTTAGTTGGGTCGGGGTGGCCGGAATCGGCGTCGGCGACGACCTAGGCGGCCGTCGGAGTTCGGGTGGAGGCGAACTCGAGGCTAGGGTGTGCGGTGAGGTGCGGGGAGTGTATGGTTAGACCCTACGCGACGTGGTGAGTGCGATGGACATCGAGAGGTGGCCGGAGAATGGCCGGGAGCACGTCGGCGACGAGCTCCGCGGCGGTGCGTGCGGGTGATCTTCGTGCAGTTTCTACACAGCTCGGGGGCGAGAGAGGAAGGGAAGGGGAGGTAGCTAGGCTCACAGGGCACTCGTGGAGGCAACCGGCGGGGTCGGGGACGGACTAATGCGGCGACGGCGTTGAAGGGGATCTCCGGCGACGGCGGACTCGGGCGAAGTCGGTGCGGTGGACTCGGGCCACACGAGCACGCAGGGCTCGGCTAGCTCGACGAGAAGGATGGCGGCGGAGCTCCTAGACACGGCGAGACAGAGCACGGACGGCGGGGAGCGCGGCTACGGCGATGGGGCGGCGGCGGTGGCGTCGGCCATGGCTGGGGAGCGCGAGGGGGAGGAGCTGGGGAGTAGAGGAGATGTCCGAGGGGTTCGGGGGAGAGAGGGGGAGCGATCCACGTCGCCGCTCGGTGAGGGGAGCGGCGAGGCGGCGACCAGGTGCGTGGCACCCATGCGGTGCTCGCCGCCGAGCACCTGCCTGCCTGCCTGGCCGAGCCAAGCAGCTCGCTGGCGTGGCAGCTTGGCTGGGCCGGCAGGTGGGCCCGTTAGTAGGCGCCAGGTAAGGTTTTCTTCCTGTTTTTCTTCTTCTATTTTTCTGCAACTTTGTGGAGTTTTAAAAAATACTTAAACAGCTTCAAAATTCACCAAACTGGACCTGGACCTTAGTTGGAATATTTCCAACATGGAACATTTTAGTTTGGGAATATTTGGGCATTTGAAATATTTTATATAATTTAAATGCCCAAACTCAAATATTTATGATTTAATTCAAAGACCTTAGGATGACCTAGAAAATTGTGCACCACTTTTGGCAGAGGCTCTGAACCAAAGCAAAGGTGATGAGAATTTTAGAAGGGCATTTCAGGTTCATTGAAAATAATTTTAGTAAACCCTAGTTGGATTCAAAAAGGGGTTCTGGGGGTTCTGTCTTCCCCATTTCCAATTTCAAATGAAAGTTAAACATGATGCACACACTAATGCATGGACTAGCTAGGATGTGACAACTCACCCCCACTAAACAAGAATCTCGTCTCGAGATTCAAGCGTAGGGTAAGATGATGGGGGGACGCAAACTAACACAATCTTCACGATCCAAGGTGCACTTCATGAGAACATTGATTCGATCACCATCTTTGTCTCGACGTCTTGCTCTGAGATCTCCATCTAACATGACAACAAGAGGAAAGGGACAATTCCAGAAGAATCAATCTTCTCGAAGATCAATCAACTTAGGACCAACTCACAGAGTGAGTCATAGCAACATCTCTTGAGCTGAGACATGAAACACACATCTGGAGGGATGGAGTGGAACAGATGATGAGGTTCACTAGGTAGACAACAATTCCACACTTAAGAAGGTGGTAAACGATTGTCAACGTAGCGAGGAGTTGAGTTGCCATGATGCCACAGCGGAACATCCTAGAGGAGGGTGATACGTAGATATTTTCCCTTAAGTGGCAAAAAGAATTACCTTTGATTCAGAGATCATTGAAACTCTTTATACCAGCCTAAGGCAATTCACAATTGATCATTTGGAGGGGTTCGGTAGAATGGCATACCCGGATTAGAATGGATGATGTGGATTACCTTGTTGAAAACAACACAAGGGATGATTTTAGTAACTAGGGAGAAACCCAACAGTAGAGAGTGAGTCCATTGTTGAAAAGTTATAGCATAACCAAGGAAACTGGGAGCAATCCCAGTTAGTGCCGATGAAAATACCTAGCGCTTGAGCGTGCTCTCAAGAACTTGAGCATTTCCATATTCATCAAGGTTTTACCAACATCCATGACAGGGATCCCGACAACACAACGTACTACCATAATGAATAGTGATGGACAATGCAGATGCAAAGGAAGATAACATCCTCTCAGATTTCACCTTAGCGAGGCCAAGGGGACAAAATCTGGATAATCGACCGAGAGACATTTAGCACTCCGCTTCTAATGTTCTCCTTGATGTGCTAGCATACCCATTTATTGAAATGGTTTGATATCTAGACCATCAAGTAAAAGGTCGGACTTCGGGAGCACAAGAATCCATAAGGAACAATTGGAGAGTAATTCCTATGAAGTCCTCATGGGAAGGTGGCCAACTTCTTCAATCAAGATACTACAATAATAGATCTTCCGGCTAGGTGTGTCGACCACGACATCCACTTTACCGGGTTACAGAGAGACCATTATTATAGTTCTTGGGAAACGTTCCAACCATCATATCTGCCTGAGATTCAGATCTGGTTGGTGTCAGAATAATCCAGACTCATCAAGTCCAGAAAGAAAAATGAAAGTTTGCAACACAAATCGACGAGATGACGTTGCAAGATTCTCGGGAGATGAACTACGATAGCAAGCTCAGAAACATGAGCTAGTTCTGCTACATACATGTGAACACGTTATCCAAGACAAGCATGACCACATAGTAGTCTTACAATAAAACACCACCGAGTTCTGATTGGGAACCATCATCGAAGATAACAAAGTCGTGTGCATGACCTAGGATTAGCACATGAGACTCCCTTTTCTTGAACAAATCCATCAGTGGCTTGGTGTGCTAGGGAATTCATATGGAATGAAGATGATCAGTCTATCAGACCATAGAATACTTCGCACATGCATGACTGACTTGGGATGATTCCAGAGGAAGCAAAAACAAACTTTCTCGGATCCACGGCGACAACTTGCACCAAATGCACATGAATTTAGAGGAAGTCAC
Source organism: Triticum dicoccoides (assembly GCF_002162155.2). Taxonomy (NCBI): domain Eukaryota; kingdom Viridiplantae; phylum Streptophyta; class Magnoliopsida; order Poales; family Poaceae; genus Triticum; species Triticum dicoccoides. The sequence goes on along the minus strand of NC_041387.1, from coordinate 109,744,280 downwards.
TACTTTCATCCAAACATATGCTTCATGAACGAAACACGAAGAAATGCTTAAACAAGTTTCCAACACTAGGTCGATGTTCAACATGACTCATGGGGGAGACAAAATGCTGCTGATGGGCTCAACATCAACTCATCGGAATTTCCATATCACTAGACTTCCACCATCATGTGAACAAGGTGATAGCATTGGTCAGACCCAACGAGTATAACGGTGTATGCTCGAGGAACCAACCACGAGTAAGACAACATTACGAATATTGTTGGTTCTAACTTGATTTGACGATAGCCCACACTCAAATCAAGGTTTGGACAAGACAATAGATTCAACAACTGATCACGAGGATCAGTCGATGAAGATATCATCTTTCTTCAATACACACACACTCACACTCAAGGATATCCCTTAGTAATGAACTAAGTCAGACAAGCTTTCATCTTCCAACTCTCCAAGTTGTTGTTTAGCTTAACCAACTAGCTCGGGGGTATCCAACACAAAATATTGGAGAATGGGTGGTTTGGAAGAAAACCAACATGATCACGAACTCAACATAGCGGTCAGGTGAAACCTGGTAATACTTCCGAGAAGATATTCGGAAAATCACGAACCACCGATATGTTATTAAGCTCGAGAACAATCTTGCTTTTCAGGGCAAGACGATATGATCAAGGAGCAAGGGATTGTCACAATCCTAACTCCTTGGTTGATGAGTGCACCCGGAAATATGGACTAGGTAGCACGATCAATCTTAGGATGATGATTCAATAATCAGCACGCTAAGAATGAGAGTATTGTCCATTAGCTACCAAGCAACGAGTTGCTCGAAGTATTGATTTCGCATATCACAGTACACTTGTCGACATTCCGGTTACGATAACACGGGATCCGAGGAATGAATAATGATTGCAAGAAGTATTACTGCGTCAAGAATTCATAAGAGGTGGTGCAATTCTCATGACATTCTTGACATAAAGATGGTAACACTCCAAGGTAGAACAGAACAAAAGCTGGATTGGCATATTGATCTGTGGAATACAACTACTTTGACCCAATCCTAGATATGGACGAGGTACTGGAGTTAGTTTCTTCCAGTCATTTCAGAATAGAATGGCTTGACGGACCACAAGAATAATAGGCATCGATGAACGAATGCACACATACCCCTGACTATCAATTGATAGACGAGGGTCAGAAAACAATTAAGGAGGTACAACTCAAGGAACATATAACTTTTTGAGTTGTGGATGCATAGATTAGCATGTCGAACGAATTCAACATATTTCTCCGGGATAACCCATGCAGAGAGGTAGAATTGGCAGATTCACAATATAGAATCAAGAACTCATTAAGAACACTCTTGTTGTGATCTTTTGATCCACCAAACTTCTGCCATAAGTGGTTCATAGTATTTGGAAGAAGGAAATACCACAGACCTCGAGGACTATCACAAAGGTTACTACATTCCTAAAGGAACTAGCAAACACTATCAATATGAGGTAAGTAGAGTGAATCTTGGGTTCAAGAACCCAGAGATGAAATGCCTACTAACTAAATGGCATCACGGGATGCTTTCGAGAATATTGGCCAGAATCATCACACTGGGAACACAAAACATGGCTAGATTACTAGGTGATTAACTAAGACACCTAGGGTCATAATAATAGCTCCAACATATATGTCGAGGCAACATAGTACCTCAACTCACAGACTAGTGTGCTTATTCTGACCAAAAGGACATCGGGAACGGAGGAAGGATTTGCAAATGCATCAGATTATTTAGAAACCTGGGATGACTCGGACAGCATAACGGTTGTAAATGCTCAAAAATATTGGAGACATGCTACAAAAATGGTGGCATAACCACTCGATCATCATAATATCAAGGTTCCGAGATCAACTATGAACACACGGAGGTAGTAGAAACTGAGCAGAGGCTTAAATCCAACAATCTTACAAGTCTACAGAGTAGTAACACGTGATCCTAATAGAAAGAAGAGATAGCCTAGCTCCTTAACCCCGTAGGAAAGATAAGATGACTCAGATTAGAAGGGCATAAGGTATAAGGAGTAAAAAGAGCCTTATGTTCCATCCCACAATCAATTCCCTTATATAACTAAAGAATTTCTAGACTCAACTTCGACCAGTTTGGCTTGGTAATCCTACAGGTAGTCAAGCTCTGATACCAAAGCTGTCAAGACCCCGACTCAATGCCATATCGATCTAGCATGTAACACCTCATATCACTTTGCGGCCTCACGCACGGTATCCCCACGGGTGTCGCCTTACCTTTGCCCGGGATCGTTTGCGTCTTTTGGCACACGTATATGATAGTGTCGCTAGCATCCATATGATAAGGAGCCCAGGCTGACATGGCTAGTCGTAAACCCAAAGTGGCACAAACTTACAGGGACAGGCATCCATGACCCAACATCGAACATGTCGGTCATCAGCAAGTGAATCCAGGCTGTAGCACTGGGCTAGCAGGAGTCCGGTGAACCGGGCTGTAGCGAGCTAACAGGACTCCGGTATTCATCACGTGACATTTCCCCGAAGGGACAGACACAGGAACGAAGAAGGACACATGCCGGCCAGCCTAAGTGTTCCGGAGCAGTAGCAAGCTACCATGGCTCAGTGGAAACACTAGGAGACATTTCCCGGTAAGAGAGGCTACTAAGGATAAACAACTAGATAGTCAGATCCCACACATACCAAGCATTTCAATAACATACACACAATATGCTCGATATGTGCAAATACAACATGGCATCACAACATGACTCTACGACTCAAGTATTTATTCAATAGGCTCCGAGGAGCGAGATATTACAAACATGGGTCTCATGACCCAACACTCAGAGCATACAAGTCAAAGCACAAGCGGAAGCTTAACATGTCTGAGTACAGACATCTACAAATGAAAAAGGCTGAGAAGCCTGACTATCTACCAGATCCTGCCGAGGGCACAAGATCGTAGCTGAGGTAACAAGCTAAACGTCGAAGTCCACGCGGAACTACTAGCGAGACCGAAGTCTCTCTGCAAAAACATAAAATAGGCAAACATGAGTACAAATGTACCCAGCAAGACTTACATCAGAACTAACTACATATGCATCATTATCAACAAAGGGATGGTGGGGGTTTAACTGCAGCAAGCCAGCTTTGACTCGGTGGCTATCCTGAACTACGACTGCAAGTAACTCTTTTGAGGTGGCGCACACGAGTCCACATATTCACCATATCAATACACCACTATGGATCCGCTCCCGTCTCCCTACGAGAATGCCATCCATAGCACTCACGCTTATCTTGCGTATTTTAGAGTATCCACTTTCACTTGTCTATGAACTGTACAGGCAACCCAGAAGTCCTTTACCGCGGACACGGCTATTCGAATAGATAATGTTAACCCTGCAGGGGTGTACTTCTTCACACACGCTCTCGCCACTTACCGCCTTGTACACCTCGTGTATCTCGGCAACCTTCAAGCGGAAGCCCAGCGAGGGTGTCGGCCACGACCTGACTAACCACACAAGTCTCTCGTCCAGGTTTATCGCCTATTCGGGTTCCATCCGCAAGGAGATCCGGCCGGGGTGTCGCTCACGGCCCCAAACGATGTGTGCAGGGTTCCCAAGCCCACCTCGACGGGTGGATCTACGCTTGGTACACCATGCCACGGTGCCTAGTCTGTCCCAAGCCCACCTGTACCGGGTGCCACTTGGTAGACTACTAACACAACCTACAAACACCAGAAACTAGTTGCAACTCCTGGACAGAGATCATGTTGATTAATAAGTCGAGAGGGTTCGAGTTACCGGAACCCAATGTGTGGTAGTATCTGTTCATGGATCACAAACACATAACTCAGTTCCTGAGGACGGCTGCAATGAGACAACCCACCATGTACTCCTACATGGCCTCTCACCGCTACCTTTACCAAATCGTGTTCACACACTTAGCTCTCAACAGTAGGACATGTTCACACACCTCTGATTCATCCCCGATGAATCAGACCTGACACAACTCTAAGCAATAGCAGGCATGACAACAAGCATGAATGAGTAGGAACATCAGGGCTCAAACAACTCCTACTCATGCTAGTGAGTTTCACCTATTTACTGTGGCAATGACAGGTCATGCAAAGGATAAAGGGGTTCAGCTACCGCAGCAAGTAACAAATGAATTGTTGTTGTCCTAATGCAGTAAAAGAGAGCAGGAGCGAGAGAGTGGGATTTTATCGGAATGAACAAGGAGGTTTTGCTTGCCTGGCACTTCTGAAGATAATATAGTTTCTTCATCGGTGCCATCGAACTCATCGTCGAACCCACGTCTATCGAGAGGGGACAAACACCGGCAAACAAGGAAGAACACAATCAATGCAATGCACAATATGATGCATGATCATGACATGGCAATATGCTGTAGTTTGAGCTAATGCAACTAGCAACCAGATTAAATGAAGTTGGTTTGAATCCAAGATTCAAATTCAAACTCCATATGTGGACATTAAAATGCCATTTATATGATTTGTGCTAATCAGCAGCTATAAGTTGTTCTAACATGCATGAAAATGGTACAGATGGATAGATTGGATTTTTCTGATCATTTTTCATATATAAATTATTTCATTTGGAGTTACGGTTGAATTACTATGAATTTTAGAAGTTTATACTAATTTCTGGAATTTCCTATAATAGAATAAATCCAGTAATTGATTTACTGCGTCACCAATGCGTCAGGGTGATGTCATAGTCAACGGGGACGTCCAGGTCAAACCTGACTGATGGGTCCCGCATGTCAGCATAATTAGATTAGCTAAATATTAATTAGAACTAAACCAGATTAGTTAACAGGGCTGGGCCCCACCTGTCATTGACTCAACAGAGTCAACCAGGGCCCACCCGTGGTCAAAGTCAAGTCGGCTGCACCGGCGTTTAGCCGCCGGCGACCCGACGCGGCGGCGGAAGTGATTTTCGCTGTTCCGGCCACCAAATGGGTCGCGGAAGGCATCTAAGTGGAGCTGGGGACAAACCGCAGCTCTTGGTGGTGTTTAGTTGGGTCGGGGTGGCCGGAATCGGCGCCGGCGACGACCTAGGCGGCCGCCGGAGTTCGAGTGGAGGCGAACTCGAGGCTAGGGTGTGCGGTGAGGTGCGGGGAGTGTATGGTTAGACCCTACGCGACGTGGTGAGTGCGATGGACACCGAGAGGTGGCCGGAGAATGGCCGGGAGCACGTCGGCGACGAGCTCCGCGGCGGTGCGTGCGGGTGATCTTCGTGCGGTTGCTACACAGCTCGGGGGCGAGAGAGGAAGGGAAGGGGAGGTAGCTAGGCTCACAGGGCACTCGTGGAGGCAACCGGCGAGGTCGGGGACGGACTGATGCGGCGACGGCTTTGAAGGGGATCTCCGGCGACGGCGGACTCGGGCGAACTCGGTGCGGTGGACTCGGGCCACACGAGCACGCGGGGCTCGGCTAGCTCGACGAGAAGGATGGCGGCGGAGCTCCTAGACACGGCGAGACGGAGCACGGACGGCGGGGAGCGCGGCTACGGCGATGGGGCGGCGGCGGTGGCGTCGGCCATGGCTGGGGAGCGCGAGGGGGAGGAGCTGGGGAGGAGAGGAGATGTCCGAGGGGTTCGGGGGAGAGAGGGGGAGCGATCCATGTTGCGGCTCGGTGAGGGGAGCGGCGAGGTGGCGACCAGGTGCGTGGCACCCATGCGGTGCTCGCCGCCGAGCACCTGCCTGCCTGCCTGGCCGAGACAAGCAGCTCGCTGGCGCGGCAGCTGGGCTGGGCCGGCAGGTGGTCCGGTTAGTAGGCGCCAGGTAAGGTTTTCTTCCTGTTTTTCTTCTTCTATTTTTCTGCAACTTTGTGGAGTTTTAAAAAATACTTAAACAGCTTCAAAATTCACCAAACTGGACCTGGACCTTAGTTGGAATATTTCCAACATGGAACATTTTAGTTTGGGAATATTTGGGCATTTGAAATATTTTATATAATTTAAATGCCCAAACTCAAATATTTATGATTTAATTCAAAGATCTTAGGATGACCTAGAAAATTGTGCACCACTTTTGGCAGAGGCTCTGAACCAAAGCAAAGGTGATGAGCATTTTAGAAGGGCATTTCAGGTTCATTGAAAATAATTTTAGTAAACACTAGTTGGATTCAAAAAGGGGTTCTGGGGGTTCTGTCTTCCCCATTTCCAATTTCAAATGAAAGTTAAACATGATGCACACACTAATGCATGGACTAGCTAGGATGTGACAATACATGGGTACACATTGTTACTTACAAACATGAAGTGCAGGAAGTCTTCAAACGATTTTCCTCGAGGGCTTCAACCAACTTTGGTGTGAAGATCAAGCACATCAGAAGTGACAATGGAACTGAGTTCAGGAATTCCGGTCTTGATGACTATCTTGATGAACTTGGTATTACTCATGAGTTATCTGCTCCTTATACTCCTTAGCAAAATGGCGTCGTGGAGCGCAAGAACAGAACTCTTGTTGAGATGGCTCGCACTGTGCTTGATGATTACAAAACGCCTCATCGTTTTTGGATTGATGCAATTGATACTGCATGCCACATCATCAACAGAGTATATCTTCACAAATTCTTCAAGAAGACGGCCTATGAACTCCTCACTGACAAGAAACCCAATGTGAGTTATTTCAAAGTCTTCGGTGCTAAATGTTGGATTAGACATCCTCACCACAATTCTAAATTTGCACCGAAAGCACATGAAGGTTTTATGCTTTGTTACGGAAAGGACTCGCACACCTACAGAGTCTTCAACATCGCTCTTCACAAGATTGTTGAAACTATAGATGTGCGGTTCGATGAAACTAATGGCTCGCAAAGGGAGCACCTACCTTCTGTGTTAGATGAACCAGCACCTGAGGATTCTATCAAGTTCAAGGCAACTGAGGATGTCATTCCTACTGAAGAATTTGCTGAAGAATTCATTCCAGTACGCGAAGAACATCGAGCTGACGCACCTAAAAATAATGCTGAAGACAATGGTGCTGAGGAAAATGATCAAATACCTCGACGACAACCAGCTCATCCTCGCGTTGCAAAGGAAGTACAAGTTGACAAGATCATCGATGACATTGAAGCGCCAGGTCCTCTCACACGCTCAAAAGCTTCACATTTATCTAACTTTTGTGGGCACTATGCTTTTGTCTCTATCACAGAGCCCACTAAGGTAGATGAAGCATTTTTGGAGCCGGAGTGGATTCAGGCTATGCAAGAAGAATTACATCAGTTCGAGCTCAACAATGTCTGGGAACTGGTCAAACGTCCAGATCCTCGCAAGCATAATATCATTGGCACAAAGTGGATCTACCGCAACAAGCAAGATGAAAATGGCCATGTGGTAAGGAATAAGGCACGACTGGTAGCTCAAGGCTACACATAGGTTGAAGGAATTGATTTCGATGAAACTTTTGCACCTGTTGCTAGACTTGAGGCTATTCGAATATTACTTGCTTATGCTAATCATCATGATATCATCTTATATCAAATGGATGTGAAAAGTGCATTCCTCAATGGTAAGCTTGAGGAAGAAGTATATGTTGCTCAACCCCCAAGTTTTGAAGATCCAAAGAATCCTGACAAAGTCTTCAGACTTAATAAGGCCCTCTATGGCCTCAAGCAAGCCCCTCGGGTGTGGTATGATACATTGAAGGAATTCTTCGTGAAGAATGGCTTCACACCCGGTTCACTCGACCCTACTCTCTTTACTAAATCTTATGATGGTGAACTGTTTGTGTGCCAAATATATGTTGATGATATTATCTTTGGCTGTACTGACCAACGCTATAGTGATGAATTTGCCTATATGATGAGTGAATAATATCAAATGTCTATGATGGGAGAGTTGAAATTCTTCTTAGGTCTTCAAATTCGTCAACAGCGCAATGGCATATTCATATCTCAGGAGAAATACCTCAAAGATGTACTGAGGAAATTCGGCATGCAAGATTGCAAAGGCGTCAAAATTCCTATGCCCACAAAAGGCCATCTATGCACTGATGAAAATGGTATTGACTTCGATCACAAGGTATACTGCTCCATGATTGGTTCTTTATTGTACTTATGTGCATCTAGGCCATATATAATGCTTAGTGTTTGCATGTGTGCCCGATTTCAAGCTGCACCGAAGGAATCACACCATAAGGCTGTGAAGCATATTCTTCGATATCTAGCTCACACACCAACACTAGGATTATGGTACCCCAAGGGCTCTGTTTTTGATCTCATTGGATATTCTGACTCTGACTATGCTGGTGATCGTGTGGACTGCAAGTCAACTTCTGGCACTTGTCATTTCCTCGGACGATCTTTGGTCTGTTGGTCCTCGAAGAAACAGAACTGCGTATCACTGTCTACTGCGGAAGCTGAATACATTGCTGCTGGCTCTTGCTGTGCTCAACTGCTTTGGATGAAGCAAACACTCAAGGACTATGGTGTCAACGTGAAGAATGTGCCTCTCCTCTGCGACAATGAGAGTGCCATCAAGATTGCTCACAACCCAGTTCAACACTCGAAGACAAAGCACATTCAGATTCGTCATCGTTTTCTTCGTGATCATGTGTTGAAGGGCGACATCTCCATCGAGCACGTGAAGACTGAAGAACAGCTAGCTGATATCTTCACTAAGCCCTTGGATGAGAAGAGATTTAGCAAGTTGCGGTGTGAGCTAAATATCTTAGAATCTTCGAATGTTCTTTGAAAAGGACACACATCCTAACACTTATGCAAAATTGATGACTTAGATGTGCAACACATGAAGAAACGTTTTTCTTCAATCAATGAAGAATAACACTCTAAGTGTGAAGAAATTAATGAAGAATTTGATTCTCAGAACCCTACGACAATTGTACGCGGTGTCTGAAATCATCATTCTTATACGGTGGGTCATGCCACCACAAAAAGTTGAAAATCTTCAATTTGAGTTTTTTTTTGTTTTGAAATTCTTCAGTTTTTCAAATTCTTCAACTTTGCAAAATCTTCACTGTTCTCTTCGTTTTTCTTCATTGGCTATATATATATGAGTTTATGTCCTCTACAACATTCAGTTATAGCTATTTCTTCAAGTTTTTTTTTCTGCTAAGTGAATGTGATCGGACCCTTCCCCCTCTATGCTATACTCAACCCAATCTATTCACAAATTCTTCATATGCGTTCTATTTGAAACTCGTTCAAAATCTTCACCGTGTCCTTGTCAGCTGAAGAAATTGCGAACGAAACTTTAAAACAAATCTTATCCAAATTTTTGGTTTTGCCGCTCAAACTGTTCCACATCCCACGATGCATTATTCTATTCACCCACGATCGTACACGATCTCCATTACACAGTACGTGGGTGACACATGTCGTGAGAAGGAGAATGGTCAGGGGCACGTTCGTCCTAAATCTTCGGGTGAACAATTTTTCACTGCCTCTATAAATACCCCTCTGTCCATCCTCACTTCTTTTACTCCGCTCGACCTCTCTCTCCCGCTCGAGCTCCTCAAACCCTAGCGCCGCCGCTACTCCATCGTCGCCGGTGAGGAAGAGCTTCGCTGCCTCGACCTCGTCGCCGTCGTACTCACGCCGACCGCGGAAATCTTCACTCCGCCGCCGCCGTAGCTGTCTTCCTCCACCGAGTTAGGGCAAGGAAGATCTAACCTGACGAACTTCCCATCTGTTCTTCTCAGTTCATCGTGTTCTTCACTTCGGGTAATTAAAAGTTACTTTTATTACTCGCGTTGATTCTCAAGCTTTCCTGAAAATCTTCAAAGGTGTTTATTCTTCAAATCTTCACACATATGAACATCACTCACATCATATGATCTTGAACTGTTTCTCTAAGCAATCATTTTCTTCAAGATTCCCTGATTGTGTGGATCTTCGATCTGTACAACTCTGGAACCTAAGACAAGAACGCTTAGTGAAATTCCTCAAGGTTCATCTGGTCAAATTCCTCAAAACTTGTTCTTTTCGAAAAACCTTCTCAGAACGCATATGACCTCTCCGAATTCCTCGCACCTGTACTCTGTTCACAGGTACTCATGTCTGCTGCTGAATCACTAGGTTCTCATCAACTTAACTCATTTGCAGCGTTCCTCGAAGAAAAACTGCATACTTCTTCAGAGAACTCAATTGTTCAAATTCCTCAACTGAAGAATATGGCAGACGGTAAGAAGCCACAGAAAGGAGGAAAGAAACCTGAGGTTATGACTACGTTTGAAATCCCTGAGGAAATTTATGCTGACTATTGCACACCTGATGAAGCAAAATTTGGCAAAGAAAACAAAAATCAGCGCAAGGTGCGCATTCAGAAGATTGAACGGAGATGGGCAAGGGAATGGAGGGAATACATATATGTGACTCCAAAGTACATGAAGAAATTCGCCCTCAATCCTCCATGCCCAAGAGCTCCATTGGCACCTGGCCAAGTAGCTGATCCCACAAGCATCAAACGTGGTGAGGACTTTCCTGAAGAATGGGCTAAGCGCCAAGCTAAATTGGCAAGACAAGCCAAGGAGGAAGTGAAGAAATTCAATGAGGATTCTGCCACTACTACTGCTACTGAGGCCTCGGTCAAACCGAGGAAATCCATGCCAAAGAAGCCTGCTCGTAAGCCAAGTGCTTCACCAACAGCGCCCTCACGGCCAAGTTCCTCAGCAGCGCCCTCACGGCCAAGTTCCTCAGCAGCGCCCTCACGGCAAATTCCTCACACTGCTACTGCTCCATCAAAGTCCTCAGCTCCTGTGCATCTGGCTACATGTCAAAGGACTGCTGGTTTCTCGATTGCCTCTGGTGTTTCAGCAAGTTCCTCAGCTGCACCAAAGTCATCATCTGGCCCGACTCTGCTGAAGACCAAAGCAACAGCTGGACGAGGTCCTCGGCCAAGTCCAAAGAAGAAACAGGTCGCATTCCATGTGCCTTCTGATGATGAAGCTTCTGATGATGAACTTGCAGAAATCATCAGAGACAGACAGGTGAAGGCCGCTAGAGCCAAAGGCACATCTGTGCCACTTCTGTTGGATCCGAGGAAAATCCTCGATTATATTGATCTCTGGCACAAGGATCCAAACACCCCAATGCCTGATTTTCATCTGACCCCTGGACAAAGTCATATGTTGACCCATTTCATCACTGAAGAGAAATGGAAGTTTGAAAAGGCAAGAGAGATTAAGAAAGCCCAATACAGAAAGGAGAAGCTCCTGAAGAAAAACGTTGTCAGAATGACACCTGAGGAACTTCTCCAGGCTCAGTCTGAAATTCAAGCCCTCAGCAATGACTTTGATGCCTACTATGCTGATTGGCAAGGAGCCAAAGTCAGATTCGTCAACCTAACGAAGGAATTCACCAATGTTGCTGCCCCAACGCAACATGAAATTCCTCAGGCTAGAGTCTCAGCTCAACCAACTGAAGAACATGCCAGCACCGCTGATGAAGTTCAGGCTGCTGATGAAAATGCTAGTTCCAGGGCTGATGATCCCATTCCAGCCGCTGAAGAAATTGCCACGGCATCCACTAGTGGTGCGCCTGAAGAAACTGAAGAAGTCAGGGCAACTGCATCAGTTGCGCCTGTAGAAAATCTACCAGATTCCTCAGCTCCATCTGCACCTACACCAACTCCAATTCTTCCATGTGCATTCGATGTGAAGAAGACCAAGGCTGCAGAGCGAGCTGCAGTGAAGAAAAGGAAGGCATCAGCTGCGTCAAACTCTTCAGCTGCGAAGAAAATAAAGCCAATGACCAGCTCACTCGAAAATCCAATTGATGCTGTTCCGATTTCCTCCATGCCATCAAAGGACCTTGTTCCTTTTGGAGAAGACTATGAGATCCCAAGCAGATCTGATGAAGAAAATCATTCTGCTGCTTCGTTAGAGCAGATTGATGAAGAAATTGAAGTGGAAGCAATCCCTTCAACCCCAATCATTTCCTCGCCTATGCCTCAGTTCACATCTGAAGAGGCCGGTGTTGAGGAACTTGAAGAAGATGTGGATATTGGAAGCACAACGCCAGTGATGAACGATGACTTTTGGGAAAGTCAACATCCAAATTCTCCACTCTTCACCCCACTCCAACAGATACCTCAGTCCCCTGCACCAACTGTTCAAATGGGCTCTGAAGAAACTCATCCCACTTCATCTGTCCATGAAGAAATTCCAGCCACTAGTGCTGATGAACCTGCTGCTGCTGATCCTCAGACTGCACCTGTTGAGGAACAAGAAATTCCTCAGCCTGAAGAACCTGAGCTCGCGATTCCTGAGGTGGTGATGCAACTCACTGACACCCCTCTGCCAAAGCAAAAGAATTCGTTCTCAAGCAAACAGAAGTTCAAGGCTGAAGATTTCTTTGCCGAGCACGTATTCTTCACTGATTATAATCCATATGATTCTGCTCGCATAAGGAAGAGGCGTTTCTAGACAGCCAGCCAAGCCAATTTCTATTCCTCAGTGCTCTTCAACAAAGACAAAGTCTTCGATCATGCACATATTCCTCATGTGGACATGGAGTCTCTGCCCGGCTTTGAGCCAGTCCTCAGTGTTCTTCACGACGCAGGACTTCTGAATTTCTGCTTTGATATCTGTGACTGGAATGAAGAACTCATTCTTCAATTCTATGCAACTCTGCACATCACCGGAGACGCTGAAGACGTGAACTCATGGGTATTAGACTGGATGTCTGAAAATACTCACTACAAGGCACCAGCAACTGAATTGCTTCGTGCTCTACCACTCAGTCCTCCACTTGATGGTGCTTGTTGTATCTACAACAAACCAGAACTTTCAAATCACTATATGCAAGTGCTGATGAAGCCTTTGAAGCCAAGGCAGGCCCCAAAAACCAAATTCCTCGTCAAGGAATTATTGTATGTGCCTCAGACTGTCTATTGAATTCTGACGAAGACAATGAGTCCTATCAAAGGCCACGACTCAAATGATGAAGAAGTCGTTGGCATCATGAAGAATATGCTTTTCAACATCATTCATGGCGTTCCCGTCAACTTCCATGATTTCTTCATGAGGACTCTGGCCAATATTGCCATGTCACCATTCGAGCTGAAGCCCTATGCTCCTTGGATTATGAGATTCATCAGGGCAAGATCTTCACTGAATTACAAAGCTGACACTCTGAACCACGGTAGCTACTTGCCTCCCATTGAAGTCCTCAAACGGACAGTTTCATCAGCTGATGATAAAGGCAAGGCCGCTGCTGTGATCGATGAAGGCATTCGTCCATTGGATGGTCAATTTCGCAAGGCTGCATCTTACTCTACCAATGACGATTCTGCCACACATGACTCTGCCGCAAATACCTCAGCCAAGCAAAATCCTCAAGCCACAGCACCCAGGGTGATGACTGACCGTGAGTTACTCCTCAGTCTTCATCAGAAGGTTGATCGCAATCATAAATGGGTCAAGCGTCAGTTTGGTTCAATTCTTCACAACATGACCTCAACACATAATGCAGTGAAGAAAAACAAATACTACCTCCATGAAACCTTCAACTGTACCAGGGCTGTTCTCTTTCATGTCTACAGCGCTGCAGATCTGAAGAATATGGGTCTCAAGGAAGAATTTGACTAGTCTGCACCTCCACCGAAGAAATTCAAGAAGGTTAAAGTTCCTTCCTTGGTGGCCAGCTCTTATTCTTCATCGCGTGACACTGATGAGTATGAAGACTTGGATGACACTGCGGCAGGCCCTACTACAAGAACCGACCCCAACAACGCTGGCGCTCCTCCATCAACTTGATATTCTTCAGGGGCGTTAGTCCTCAATTTCAATCCTTTTGGTCATTTGATGACAAAGGGGGAGAAATCTGATTTAGTCTTCAAGCGGGTTTATATTAAGGGCATTTTTTTAAGTTACAACTCTCGTTCTTCTGAAACTTCTATTTGGATCGAGTTGTAATCTTAAACCCGATGGTGCGCTGATACTTTTGTTGCATTGTGCTTTGCATGCTTATTCCTCGTTAATGACATTGCACGCATGCTGAATCACATCAGGCACCATATTTCATCATGCATTTCAAATTCTTCATATTATATATCAAATGCGTGTATGATTACAAGATATAGGGGGAGATCTCCATGATTCAACTCTTCAAATGTGCATTGCCTCAAAAGCAAATTCCTCACTATGCACATCTTCAGGGGGAGTCCTACTATATCTTGTAATCAAATTCCTCAATATCAGTGTATACACTTCATATGTTTATCCCCGTTGAAAACTTAACCTATGTTGTCATCAATCACCAAAAAGGGGGAGATTGTAAGTGCATCTAGTGCCCCTTAGTGATTTTGGTGTATTGAAGACTTATAGGTTAAGGGACTAATGCGTTTGTGAGTGTACACAGGTCTATAAGTCTATGAGGAGTTTGATATTTACAGAAAAAGTCGACCCCTAAAAATGAAGTTCTTCAACTGAAGACTTTGATATTCTGAAGACTTTGAAAGTGAAGAAATTGGTGTGACCTTGAAGACTTGGTATTCATTTGTGGAACATGAAGCGTGAAGACTTTTGTTTTCGTAGTTTCATTTTCTCTTTATTGAGTCATAGGAAACACCGTACTGTTAAAGGGGGTCGAGGAAATACTAAGGAAAAATTTCCATGTGATGCTCAACTCAAAATCCTACACCTACCAATCCCTTCAAGTGAAGCCTTTGGAAATCTCATACAGTTCAGTCACTTTCTTCAGTGACAGAGACGAAGTTCTTCTGGTCACTGATGAATTTGTTCTGACTAAGGAGTTAGGAATTCGTCAGTACGAATTACCTACACAGTGAGGAACATGATAGCCTTGAGGAATTTGAGAGTCAAATTTCCGACCGTTGCTGTGCTGCGCGCCAGCTGTCCCAAAATATCTTATCCACCTAACGGTCATATCATTGAGGGGCATTTATGTCTTATCATGTCGGGATGCTCCCTAGGCTATAAATAGCCACCCCCTACAACCACTAGCTGGTCGGCTGCTCCGAGAGAACTTGACACTAGTCATTTGAGAGCAACCCATCCTCCGAGGACTTTGAGCGAAAATCATCGAGTGAGGAAAAACCAAAACCAAACCCCTACAAACCCAAAGTGATTGAGCATCACTGAAGAAATTGATCCTGCGTGGATCCGATGCTTGTTACCTTTGAAGACTGTGCTTCTTCCAGACGGTTAGGCGTCAAGGTCTAGAGCATCCAAGAGGAATTGTGGATCACTGAGTGACCAAGTCTGTGAAGGTTTGGAAGTCGCCTGAAGACTTACCACGAGTGATTGGACGAGGTCTGTGTGACCTTAGTTCAAGGAGAATATGGTGAGGACTGGGTGTCCTGAGCTGCGTGCTCAGCGACTGGGTGTCCGGGACTGTGTGTCCTCGAGTTTAAATACTCAGCCGCTCCAACCAGACGTACAACTGAGACAGCAGTTGGAACTGGTCTACCAAATCATTGTCTTCACCAACCTACTGGTTCTATTTCCTCAACCCTTTCATTTCCTCATTACTGTGTTGAGTGTTTGTTCATATCTGTGTTTGAAGACTTTGACTGAAGACTTTCTCAATTTCCTCAGTTCAATTTCTTCAGTCTGTTTGTCTTCATCTTGTGTTATCCTGTGATTACACTTTCTGTACTCTGTGCTAGTCTTCATTTCATCATGATGACCATGCTTGTATTCTGTTATGCTTACTTCTGAGTACTTATTCTGCTGCTAATAGTTCTTCGCTAAGGAATTTCCTCACCGGCAAATTCCTCAGTGAAGAATTCATAAAAATCGCCTATTCACCCCCCCTCTAGTCGACATAACGCACTTTCACTAGCAAAGGCGGAAGGGTGAGAGTGCGTATAATCCATGGACTCAACATTAGTCATAAAGAACTCATATACTTATTACAAAAATTTAGAAGTCATCAAAAACCAAAGCACTACGCGCATGCTCCTAGGGGGATAGATTGGTAGGAAAAGACCATCGCTCGTCCCCGACCGCCACTCATAAGGAAGACAATCAATAAATAAAACTGTGCTCCAACTTCATCACAAAGCGGTTCACTATACGTGCATGCTACGGGAATCACAAACTTTAACACAAGCATTCTTTAAATTCATAATCACCCAACTAGCATCACTTTGATATTATCACCTCCATATCTCAAAACAATTATCAAGCATCAAACTTAACTTAGTATTCAACGCACTCAAAAGAAAGTTTCACATATCTTGAATACCAAGTATATTATCATTAAGCAAATTACCATGCTAATAACGACTCTCAAAATAATCTAAGTGAATCATGAGAGATCAATAGTTTCTTTAAAACTAATCCATCACCGTGCTCTAAAAGATCTAAGTGAAGTACTAGAGCAAAAATTATCACGCTCAAAAGATATAAGTGAAGTACTAGAGCAAAACTATCAAGCTCAAAAGATATAAGTGAAGCACATAGAGTATTCTAGCAAATTCCAATTCATGTATGACTCTCTCAAAAGGTGTGTACATCAAGGATGATTGTGGTAAACTAACAAGCAAAGACGCAAATGATACAAGACGCTCCAAGCAAAACACAAGAAAATTCTGTTTGGACTCCGTTTGATATTCCGTTTCTTCGAAACACTGAAATAGGCAAAAAAACAACAATTCTGGGCTGGGCCTCCGGTTAATAGGTTAGTCCCAAAAATAATATAAAAGTGGAAAATAAAGCCTAATATAGTCCAAAACAGTAGATAAAGTAGCATGGAGCAATCAAAAATTATAGATACGTTAGAGACGTATCATCTTCCACGCAAAGGAGAGTCCCATCCGGACACGAGCCGAAGTCTTGAGTCTTGTATCTTGACGCTTCTATAGTCCGGACGATGAATATAGTCCGGCTGTCCGGATACCCCCTTATCTAGGACTCCCTCTGTAGCCCCTGAACCAGGCTTCAATGATGATGAGTCCGGCGCGCAGTCTTGTCTTCGGCATTGCAAGGCGGGTTCCTCCTCCGAATACTCCAAGGTTATTATCGAACACGTAGGTTGTGTCCGGATCTGCAAAATGATCCTCACATACCACCGTAGAGAGAATGATACTTCAGCTGATGATTTTTAGATGATGTGACATGCCACTAGAGCTAGGTCATTATGCGAACCGTTTTTCACAACCAGCCACAACACGTATTGCGAGGCGGATTCCTTGACACGTCTTGTCAAAGCAGAGATCATGTCCCCTTATCACGGGATTCTCATCAATACGGGTATGGGTAATCCACCCGTGCCATCAGTCGTTGCGCTTGGGTAGTAAGCGATTCTCAATAGGCTAGTGGGGAGGCGCACCGCTTTTGTCGCCTCTATAAAGGGATAAGAGTTCCCCTTTTTTACCCACGCCTCCTTCCTCCCTCGCATACTCTTGCCCCCTCGAGCTCCAGCACCCCAGCCCAGGTTTTCTCCGCACAGTTAGTCATGTCCGGAGCAGGAGGCAAGTGGGTGGCTTCCACCGTGATGGAGAAGAAGATCACGAATCTCTGGGCGGCCGGATACTTGGCCGCAGATATAGCGCACCGGCTACCAAATGAGGGGCAGGTCATTCCAACTCCAGGACCCCACGAGAGGGTCGTGTTCCTGGCCCACTTCATCCGTGGACTGGGGTTTCCACTCCACCCCTTCGTCCGCGGGCTCATGTTCTACTACGGGCTAGACTTTCATGATCTAGCTCCGAACTTCGTCCTCAACATCTCGGCGTTCATCGTCGTATGCGAGGCTTTCCTCTGCATCAAGCCTCTCTTCGGCTTGTGACTGCAAATCTTCTGCGTGAAGCCGAAGATCGTGAGTGGCCAACAAGCGGAGTGCGGAGGAGCCATGGTGGGCAAAATGCCTAACATCACCTGGCCTGAAGGCTCCTTTGCGGAAACCGTGAAGGGGTGGCAATCGGGGTGGTTCTACATCACCGAGCCGCGCGACGCCAACTGGGCAGCGGCCCCCGAGTTCCGATCTGGAACCCCTATGCGGCTCACCTCCTGGGAACAGAAAGGCCTGCTATGGGGCGAATCTACAGAGCTGACCAGACTCATCAACTGCATCAAGGGCATGAAGGACAAGAACATCAAGCTTGTCAACGTGATCCAAGTTATGCTCATTCGCCGGATTCTGCCGTGCCAAAGGCGGACATTCAATCTGTGGGAGTTCGACCCGGCCGAACACCAGACGCTTCAGAGGCTCTACGGCATGAAGCACAAGGACGCGTGGAAGGCGCTATTCAAGGCCTCCGAAGTACCTCCTCTTATAACCAAGGACCGCGGGCTACACGCCGCACGGCACCCCACCCAGGTGAGTTCTCAGGCCGCCACTGGGTCCGGTTCTTCCCAACATATTTATGGAAAATTACTAAGTGATTGTGTATGTTCGTTTTAGGAGTACGTGGAGACAGCGGAGCGGATTGACAGTCCGGCTCCATTGGCGGAAGGCCCAGCCAATGATCTTCTGACGAAGATGCTGGTCCCGGCACCTTATAAGGGGCCGGAGAAGAAGGCCGATAAGAAGGCCCCGGGGACCCGAAAGGGCCTCTGAAATAAGGTTGCGCAAGCCTCATCCAAAGACGACGAGGCGCATTCCTCCCCCAAAGGGGAAGAAGAAGAAGAAGAAGAAGAGGAGGCCGCCCCGTCCGGAAAGGATGGGGGACCGGAGACGGCGAACCAGGGGGCCAGGAGAGGCCCCCGGCGTAAGGCCGTCATACCCTTGTAGTCTGATGACGACGAGGTAGATTCCTCCCGCGGAGGCGAGGAGGAACAAGGAGGAACACCACCTCCCCGCAGTGGGGGAGGGAAGAAGAGGATGGCCGCCCTGATAGGAGAGAATGGGACGTCCAAGAAGGGAAAGGCACCCCTTCTGGACTACTCCACCACCGCCGCCGATAGCGAGGAAGGGTGGCTGCCCAGGAAGAAGCCCCTTGTGCGATCGTAAGTGTCCGCACTCAATCGTGATTTCGCTTCATAGTATTGTTTATAATGCCGAACTTGTATGCAGTCCAGCCGGGGTCCTTACCGAAGTGTCGTCTTCGGACGGGTCCTTGAGTGAGTCAGCAATGAACTCACTCCCGACGGCCACGTCTCCTCGACCTGTGGACGACACGGAGGTGTTGTCCTGAAGGCTCCCGACAATGGCGGAGGTGGCCCTGGAGGAGCCTCACGGCGACGTCCCAGACGTCGGACTCGCGGGGTTCAAGGTCCCTGCGGATTGTGTTGATGAGAGCCACGGTAAGCCGGGCTCTCAGCGGAACACTGTTCCGGAGCCTTCAGTGGTTCCGGACTTAGGCGGGTAGCCCCTTGTTATGGAGGGAGGGCCGTCTGTATCAAGGACTTCATTTGCACCCCAGGCGCCGAATTGTCTGCTGGAAACACTTCGCGGCGCTTCCCTAGGTGAAGATCACCGTACTCTCATGAGTGCGGTGATTCAGAAGGTTTCGTCCGCCAAGAGCATACTAACCGAAGCCTGCACCAGCCTTCTAACAGGCTTTGAGGTAAGCAGTAAAAATATGTGAAGTTACCACCCGTTAGGTAGTAGCCCCTGATACTCAGTTTGGTGTTTGGAAAGAAAAACCAAACGGGAGGGTCAATTATAATCCGCAGGAGTCTGACAATAGTTTTGAATGTAAATAAACAGGCTGTGTTGCTGGCCGTTGCTGCTCGCACGGCCGAAATCGCAGGCCTAACGCATGATTTAGAGCGGGCACAGGGAGAGCTCGGCCTCGCGAGGAGGCAGCTCGAGGAGAGCAAAGGTAAATGATTCCCCTATCTCATATAAAGAATAGTAAATAAAATTTGATTATGCTAACGACGAGACGTCGTGATGTGGTAACAGAGGCCACCACCAAAGTGGCGTCTCTCCAGAAGGCGCTGTCCGAGGCCGAACACAAAGCGGCCTTGGAACTCAAGGAGCGCGAAAAGCAAGAGGCCCGAGTGGGCGAGGTACAAGAAGAGCTCCGGGAGCTCGGCAAGAAGCTCGAGTCTGCGGAGCGGGAGCTGAAAGCAAAAGAGGCCTAACTTGCGAAGGCCCTTACAAATACAAAAGACACCAAGGCCGAAGCCGAGAGGGCTCAGCAAGAGATCCAGGAGGCCAAGAAAATAGCGGCGGGTAAGAAATTTTTAATGCAAAGCAAACATGTGGAGGAGGCGTTTTTTTTACTTACTCGAATCCGGAGCTCTCCAGGGGCATTCACAAACCTGCCACGCAGCGTATCAGATGCCGGGGAGTTCTACCGTGCCCAGGAGGGGAGCTCAACGGAGAAGTTGTTCTGGTCCCATTATGCTGGGTCCGAACATGCAACGCCTCTGAGTGACCAACTGAAGCAGTTGGTCGAACTCCACAAGGTGGCCGAAGTGGCTATGAAAGATCTCATAGTCCGGATATGGCCTGGCGAGCTTCTGCCCACCAGCTACTTTGGCCTGATCAAGCGGATGGTGGACCTGTCCGTGACTGGAAGTCATCAAGCGATCCATTTGTATTGAGGGCGCCCGCCGGACCCTTGCCCGCGCCAAGGTGCATTGGGGCAAGCTGGATGCGGAGAAGCTGGTGAAGGACGGGCCGCCAGAGGGCAAGCCGCATCGCGTCCCCGAGAAGTATTATGATGGTGTTATGAAGGGTGCTTGCCTCGTGGCCGATGAATGTAGCAAAGACATAATTTTTGAATGAATTCACTTCTGTCATGTTTGTAATTCAAAGACGAAGTCACTTGCGCTATGTAGCGCCCTTGTGATTTAAAATATTACCTTCAGTGCGGCTATTTATCAAATTCTGAAAGTAGTCTAGTCGTCGGCTTCCGCCCCTGTGTAACCAGTACTGGGGTGTTCGTGGAAAACCCGAACACTCTTTGTCCAAATATTTGGCCCCTTAAGGAGGTGTCCAGCGCAGCGAACCAGGCAATCGGACTATACGGCTTTATAACCTTCACTTAGCCCTAGAAGTCTATGATTTTAAATTTCGGCAAAGCCCCTAGTATCCGGAAGGCCGAATAGGGGCGCTATACACGCCTATATCGGACAAAGCCGAATAATCGCCTAAGGCGGAAAAATCTTTAAGGATTTTAAGACCTCTCGAACAGCGACCAGTCTCTCGCTACATCATGTCAGACAATTTTGTGCTTTCTCTACTGAGGTGCTCGTCCGGAAAAACCAGGGCACAATCGCAGTAGTTCTCCCTGCGCTACCTTAGCCGAATTAACGGAACGTAAGGTACCAAAGCAAGGGAGCCAGGCTATCCCAACTGTAACCCAAGACATGATTCGGAGCTGATGCATATAATGCTATAAGTTCGGGGTGCTGCACTGTTGAAAGTGTTCGGACTTGTCTTGCCGTATTATGGGGCGCTATAAGAAGCCCCTGGCAAACTCAACATACCAAAGTGTACGGATGCAAAATCAAATAAACATTTATAAAAATGCAAAAAATAAGAAATAATAATAAGCTGACACTGTATATTGTCTCCCATTGATAAATAATACGTTTAAGCGTATGTTTACAACGAATGCACTTCGCGGAGATAAATAGGATTATTTGACATATCCTATCCAGGAGCAGGCTACGTACAGATAGATAAAGCAGGAACAACGACCGTGAATAGATTCCACCTGGGTGTTTCCTGGTGTGCCTGAAGCCTGTTACCTCCTAGGTTTCCTCTCCTCTGTAAGTCCGACAATCCGGCTATTCTAGAGAAGCTGCACTAAACGATGTCCTTAAGGGTAAAAGGAAAGGTTACGAAGCAATACCGTACTGTTGACTGAGCCACTGCTACGCCTCCGCCTGTGCCCATGGTATTTTGAGTGCGTAATTGTGTACGCGTGGCACGAATGCTGCTTGGGTGGGACTTGGGCGGAGGCCAGACTGCTAGTCGTGCTCTTGACGTGCCTGCTGATCCTGTTGCGGGGTGTTCCGCCCTCGCTTGATGGAGCTTGAGGTTGTCGTTGCTGGATTGGAGGTTTGCTTGAGGAGGCCGCATTGTACTTCGGCCGCGAGGGCCGCAGTGTGTTCCTCTGTACGGAGAGAGCGGTCCATATTCCCATTGACTTTTTTGACCCCGCGCGGGCCTGGCATCTTGAGCTTCAGGTATGCATAGTACGGTACCACATTGAATCTAGCAAATGCAGTTTGACCAAGCAGTGCGTGGTAACCACTGCGGAAAGGGACGATATAGAAGATTAACTCTTTGCTTCGGAAGTTATCCGGAGATCCGAAGACCACTTCCAATGTTTTAGAGCCCGTACAGCGGGCCTCTACTCCAGGAATGACACCCTTAAAGGTGGTTTTGGTGGGCTTAATCCTTGAAGGATCGATGCCCATTTTGCGCACTGTGTCCTGATAAAGCAGGTTCAGGCTGCTGCCTCCGTCCATAAGGATTCTGGTGAGGTGAAATCTGTCTATAATTAGGTCTAAAACCAATGCAGCTGAGCCGCCGTGACGGATGCTAGTAGGATGATCCCTACGATCAAAGGTGATCGGACAAGTTGACCATGGGTTGAATTTGGGGACAACTGGCTCCATCGCATATACGTCCCATAGTGCTCGCTTCCGTTCCCGCTTGGGGATGTGGGTGGCATAGATCATGTTGAATGTTTTCACCTCGGGGGGGGGGGGGTTTCTTTTGCCCGCCCCCATGTTCGGACGCCGGGGCTCATTGTCATCGTCGCTGTGCAGCCCCTTGTCCTTGTTTTCGGCGTTTATTTTGCCGGCCTGTTTGAATACCCAACAGTCTCTGTTGGTGTGGTTGGCTGGCTTGTCCGGGGTGCCATGAATTTGGCATGAGCGCTCCAGTATACGGTCCAGACTGGACGGTCCTTGATTGTTACGCTTGAATGGCTTCTTCCGCTGACCGGATTTGGATCCTCTGAATCCAGCATTGACCGCCGTATCCTCGGTGTTGTCACCGTTGTTCCGTCGCTTGTGTCTGTTGCGTCGTGGCTTGCCATTACTGTCCCGGACATCTGAAGTTCCAGAGTGTGGCGTGGTGCAACTACGAGCCAACCAGCTGTCCTCGCTCGCGCAAAAGCGGGTCATTAGTGTCGTAAGAGCTGCCATGGACTTGGGTTTCTCCTGGCCGAGGTGTCTGGCGAGCCACTCGTCATGGATATTATGCTTGAAAGCCGCCAGGGCTTCGGCGTCCGGACAGTCGACTATTTGGTTCTTTTTAGTTAGGAACCGAGTCCAGAATTTCCTGGCCGATTCTCCGGGCTGTTGAGTAATGTGGCTCAAGTCATCGGCATCTGGAGGTTGCACATTTTGCCCTGGAAGTTGTCAAGAAATGCGTCTTCCAGATTTTCCCAACTGCCAATGGAATTTGCGGGCAGGCTGTTTAGCCAGTGCCGGGCATGTCCTTTGAGCTTAAGGGGAAGATACTTGATGGCATGTAGATCATCTCCGCGGGCCATGTGAATGTGGAGAAGGAAATCTTCGATCCATACCGCAGGGTCTGTGGTGCCATCGTATGATTCGATGTTTACGGGTTTAAACCCTTCTGGGAATTCATGATCCATCACTTCATTAGTGAAGCAGAGGGGGTGTGCGGCGCCTCTATCTCGGGCTATGTCACGGTGCAGTACGGCTGCGTCTGACTGGTTGTATCCGGCCCGGCCGGATTTGCTGTTAGTGTATCCGGTATGACGGTCGTCGTCATGTGCTTCAGTGCGCCCCCGTGATCCGTAGATCGATCTTGGTTATCCTGTGGTGTTATCCAGTTTATCGCGCAGGTCCTGAGTATTGCCCTGGGCCGTAGTAAACCGGCGCGGGGGTACGGGCTAGTATTTCGGCTGATATGCCGTTTTGTCCCGACCTCGAGGTGGTCGGTCAGCCGTGGGGTGCTCGAGTCCGGATTCCTCGGCCGCCAGGACTTCTGTCCATCTGTCTGTGAGCAGATCTTGATCAGCTTGGAGTTGCTGCTTCTTCTTCTTCAGGCTTCTCGCAGTGGCAATAAGCCGGTGCTTGAAGCGCTCCTGCTCTGTGGGGTCTTCGAGTACGCCGAACTCGTCATCGCCGAGGCTAATCTCGTCTTCGGAGAGGGGCATGTAGTTGTCCTCCTACGGATACCCATCCGCCGCCTATTCATCTGGGCTGTCATGCCCGTCTTCCTGTTCGGCCTGCTCGAAGGCGGGCTGTTCGGGGTTGTATTCGTCGTCGGCATCATCCGGATTGTTATCGTCTCTGGTGCCGGTATTGCCTTGGCGGGGCTTGGAGCGGCGCTGGCGACGCCCATGCTTTGCTTTCTTCTTGGAGGGGTTATCCTCCGTTGCCTCATCGCCATTGGTTTCTTTCGGAGTGTCCACCATATATATATCATATGAAGAGGTGGCTGTCCACTGCCCTGTGAGTGGTGGCCCCTGTATGTCTCCTGCATCATCGTCCATACCGTCAATGTCTTCGAAGTCAAAGTCGAGTACGTCGGTTAAATCATCGATCATGGTGTCAAAGTGGGTGGTGGGTGGGCAGCGAATTCCTTCGTCGCCTGCTTCCCACTCAGGCCGGACATAGTTCGACCTAGAGCCTCCTGACAAAGAGAGAGACTTCAATGAGCTCAGCACGTCGCCGAAGGGCGAGTGCTGGAAGATGTCCGCAGCGGTAAACTCCATTACCGGAGCCCAGCCTGGCTCGGCTGGCTCGAGAGTGAGCGGACCAGGGCCATCAGCCGGATATGAGTCCGGAGGCCCAGGGTTACAGGCCTCCACCAAGGTGAGACCCGTGTTCGGCTCCACCGCCGATAAGTGTGCGGCCTGCGGGGCGGGATCCAGCCCTCCGTCCATAGGCAACGCAACCTGCCCTAGATTTAGATCCGGGGCTACTTCGGGGATGATGTCCCGGGCACTGTCCGACAGCAGGTCTAGGCCGTGCTTGTCGTGACTGTCCGACGCTCCTGGCGCAGGCCCGAACCCGTCGAAGATCAAGTCTCCACGGATGTCTGCCGTGTAGTTCAAGTTTCCGAACCTGATCTGGTGGCCAGGGGCAAAGCTGTCGATCTGCTCCAACTGGCCAAGCGAATTGGCCCGCAGTGCGAAGCCGTCGAACACAAAGATCTGTCCGGGGAGAAAAGTCTCACCCTGGACCGTGTTGTTGACGATTAAAGACGCCATCAAGCCTCGAAGCGACGACACAGAGGAACTCTCAATGAAAGCACCAATGTCGGTGTCAAAACCGGCGGATCTCGGGTAGGGGGTCCCGATCAGTGCGTCTTAGGCTGATGGTAACAGGAAGCAAGGGACACAATGTTTACCTAGGTTCGGGCCCTCTCGATGGAGGTAAAACCCTACTTCCTGCTTGATTAATATTGAAGATATGTGGAATACAAGAGTTGATCTACCACGAGATCGTAGAGGCTAAACCCTGGAGCTAGCCTATGATGGTATGATTGTAAATGTGATCAGCCTTCTAAGGACCATCCTCTCTGGTTTATATAGACACCGGAGAGCTAGGGTTTACATGGAGTCGGTTACAAGGAAGGAAACATAATACCCGGATCGCCAAGCTTGTCTTCCACGCAAAGGAGAGTCCCATCCGGACACGAGCCGAAGTCTTGAGTCTTGTATCTTGACGCTTCTATAGTCCGGACGATGAATATAGTCCGGCTGTCCAGATACCTCCTTATCAAGGACTCCCTCAGGGACCGACAAGGTCAACTCGGTGAGACCGATTGCATGAACTCGGAGAGATCGATTTCAGCCAAAAGAAAACAGAGACTTGGTCAAGCAAACTCGATGGGACCGACTGCACATTACGGTGAGACCAAAATAACTGCAATAGGTAACAGAGAGTTTGCAAGGCCATCTCGGTGAGACCGAGATCCCATTGGTGAGACCGAACTGATTAGGGTTTCTGGCAGTGGCTATGTCAAGTTAACTCAGTGGCGCTGGATGGATCAAATTGGTGGGGCCGAGTTTGACTTTTAGGTTTAGGACATATGTGGAAATGAGAAAGTGGTTGAGGGCTTTGGAGCATATCAGTAAGCATTTTGAGCAAGCAATCCATTAAGCAACACCTCATCCCCTTTTAATAGTACTGGCTTTTCCTATGGACTCAATGTGATCTTGGATCACTAAAATTAAAATGTAGAGTCTTGAGCTTTTGCCAATTCGTGTCCTTAGCATTTTGAAGGGGTTCCACATCCTCTTGTCCTGCCACTCCAATGTTGAACTTATCTGAAATATACTAGGTAGAAGTATTAGTCCAACAAGAGATATGTTGACATTAATTACCAAATCACCCAGGGAGCACTTGTGCTTTCAGATCACTAGAAGGATTGATGGCTCTTCTGTAGATCAACTACACCAACGACCATGGAGGCGTTTATGCCCCCAACCAACTTTTGTGTTTGGCAACATGGTCTTTTGCGCCAACTCAACGGGCCATCTAGCCTTTGTAGAGAATTACGCCCCATGTCAGATTGTTACCTTTGGTGGCTTCGAGTACAGCATGGATTCCCACGGTGAACTCGTCTTGTCGGGATGGGCCCCTGGCCAAATTAAGAACTCGTCCGGCTCCGGAGGCTTAACTTCGGGACCGATCTCCATTGCGGCGTCACCAGAGACCCCGCGACGTAACTACTCCAGGCGGTCCCCTGCCGATCTCCAGTCCAGACATAGATTTGGCTCCCACCTCTGAAATTATGTCAGGGATAGAACTGACCTCGGCGCAGGATCCGGAATCACTCCCATATCCCCTTCGTGCCGAAGATGCATTCAAGTTATATGCTGGGCATACTTCAAGTCAGCCCCGCTTACAACCCAACGATGAATCCCGAAGAGGTGTCTCACCTCAATAAGATGCTTGACCGCATCTAGAGCATGTCCATCTCGGACGACATGACTTTTGTTTATGATCAGGTCGGACTTAAAGTCGATGATCAGAAAATTTACATCCCACCTACCACCCACCTAGTCGCCACAGTCAATGACTTAACTGGCGTGCTTGACTATGGTGAGGCCACGGACATGGATGAAGATACTGATGGCCCCACAGAAGACACCTCGCCTATGGTAAACACCGGCAGGTGGACTGCTACATTTGGTTACGATGTCTACACGGTGGACACCCCAAATACCCCTCCAAGACGTCGGCGTAGACGTAGAAGAGGCAACAATGGGGAACCTAGCGGCAATAACGCAATTGTCGATGACGGTGACACAACAACCGATGCCAACAAACCCCAGGGGGGCCATCAAGCTTCCCTAGTGCAGAACAACACACCTGAAGGACATCTCGAGGACTTAGATCCCGACGACCTCTTTGAGGGGGCCGACGACAACTACATGCCGGAATCCAAGGAAGACAAAAGCCTCGATACCGAGGACTATGTCGTCCCCGAATATCCTTTCGAATAAGAGCACTTCCAGCGGCGCTTTATTGCAATGGCTCGCACTACAAAAAAACACTTCCGTGATGATAAATTTTGTCACAGTACATCACATTTTTTTTTCATGCATGTACATCCATGACAATTTATGACAGAATCGGGATAGTCATACCTGTACTGTCGTAGAAGTGTTCCATGACAATACCAAAATTATCATCACGGAAGTGTCCACTTCCATGACGAAAAATGGCACGTCATGGAAGTATTTTCGTAAAGGGTAACCGACACGGATATCCACCATAACGGGTCACCGTTAAGCTTCGGGTTCCTGTTTGGATTCGATAACCCGTTAACAACCCGGACTCTCCATGTGTAAAATTCTCATTCACCGGATGATTCCACATGTCAGCTCGGTGTTGGAACAGATGTCATCCCTATAATGGACATAACGTGCCTATGATACGTCGACACGTGGCCCGGCCCAACAATGGCCAATTTAGGTTAAAAAGGCCGGCCCGTTTTACTTGGTCAAAAGGTAACGAGTTGGCCCATTGAAATCCTGTTAATAGCCGGTGCACGTATAGCCCATTTATGTCCTTTTCGAATTCGGACCATTAGCGTCTTGTGGGCAGTCCAATATAATTCGAGCTTGTTCTCACTTTCGGCCCATAAATGCCCCATGGCATCTTTTGACCCATGTGAGGTCTTTTGTTTCTTTAGGCCCTTTAACGGCCAGTGGTGACTCTGGCCCATAATATACAATAACTTGCTTTATACCCATTAACGTCCCATGATTCAGTTGGGCCGTTTCCAGCCCATGTTATCTTTTGGCCTTCTAAGGCCCATATATTCTCGGGCTCATTTCAGGCCTTCGACTACTTGCGTCCGTTACTGGCCTGTTCCGCTAATGGGCCAAATGAGGCCCATGGTTACAGTCGGCCCATATGTGGCATGTTAAACCTTTGGGCCTTGTTCATCATGTCATGTATTTCGGGCCCATCAACGACCTGTTAAGCATGTGTTGCCTTGCGGCATGTTGACGGGCCATTATAGCTTGAGCCCATAAACAAACTGTTCAGATTCTGGCCCGTTTACGGCCCAAATCATGTTCAAACTGTGATCCACGATTAGTATGGCCCATGGATCATGCGGCCTGTAAGAGGCCCATGGATCATGCGGCCCGTAAGAGGCCCACGGATCCTGCGACCCGTAAAAGGCCCATGGATCCTACGGTCCGTAAGAGGCCCATGGATCCTAAGGCCCGTAGGAGGCCCAAAGATTCTAAGGCCCATAGGAGGCCCATGGATCCTACGACCCATAGGTGGACCATGGATCCTATGACCAAAAGGAGGATCATGGATCCTACGGCCCGTAGGAGGGCCATGGTTACAATGTCCCATATGTGACCATTGTTATTGTGGCCACTAGGAAACCAAGGAAAAAGAACTGCAGAACTATAAGCAAACAAATAAATAAGACTAAGAAAATAATTAAGCAAGCAACTAATGCTAGAATATTACGACGATTACCCATATTACATCCATTGGGCATCAAAGTTTGCCACCAGTGCAAATATAGGGAACAAAGCAGCACATTACATACATTGGTTGTCAAAGTTGACGATTAGTGCAAATAAACACCGCAGAAAAACAAGTCCAGAACTGAAACCACTCCAGAAGAGCTCAAGAAACAATATTCTGAGTACCCACCATGCTGACAAGAAGCTTAGCAAGCTCATTAGCTTTCTCTTATTTGGCGCTTAAATCCTCTAGCGCTTGTTATTGCACCAGAAAGTATGCCTCTGAATTCTACAGGGATTTCCCAATCCTTCGACTTCATGTCGCAGCACATCTGATTGATGTCTTTTAACTTGAAGTTGAGAAACAAGAAGCTGAACTAAGTCATGCAGCGAGTTCGAAAAGCTTGTGCCAGTAGTAGTGGCCAGTAACTCGAACACTACATTAAGACAGGACTTTGGGGTTGTCTCACCGTCTTCAAGATAGTTTTTATCATGACAAAGAAGAAGAGAACCTCAGACAGTGAGGATGAACTCTTTGCGGGTAGTGAGGCCACATCAATGAAAAAGGCAGTACCGAGGAAGGAATCTGGCTCTGCAGATAGTACAAGGACAAGTGCCAAGGAAAAGATTGTTGTTAGAAAAGTGCCACTGTCAAAGGAAAGCAAAGCCTCAGCTCCAAAAGAAACTACGACCTTCACACTTGAGGGGCCAAGTGATGAAGAAGCAGATCCCAGCAAGAAAAAGAGGAGGGCTAGAAAGACTACTGCTACAGTTATTGGCAGACCTTCCATGAGGGAAGATGATCATGAGGAGGAGGAGGAAGAACCTGCTGAAGCACCTCTAGCAAAGGCACAAAAACTCATGTCTCATGCTATGAAGACAGCTTCTCCCTCCAAGCCCAAGGTTTGAACTCCTAAAAGGTCTACAATAAACATCCCAACTGCTGAGAAAAACAAGGCCCTAATGCCTGAGGTTGAGGATGATGATGACCCACTAGTGCTCAGGAAGCCCAAGCAAAGATCCCAAATCATGATAATGCTCATCCTGTTGGAGAAAACATGATGCTCAGGAAGGATAAGGGATTGAGAGAGCGGAGGAAAGTTGATCCCTACTCTATCAGAAGGAGGACTACATGTGATTACCGCTTTCACACAAGAGAACAACAAGACTTCTATGAAACATTTTGCTTGACAAGAAGCCCATTGTCAGTGACATGAAGTGGGTGGACTGGAAATACATTGATGCCAATGAAGATTATTTCCCCCACGTTCATGAGAGTTTTAGGCTTACATGTGTTGACAAGTTTGTTGGTCGAAAGCTCACCAAGTGGAAGTGATCATGCAATTTTACTCCACATCGCATTTATATTCAGATGAGAAGATTGCATGGATGACTGAGGGACACAAGTACCAGTTAACCATCTCAGAGTGGGCTGCACTCCTTGGTGCCCCTAAGGAAGAAGAGAATGATATTGATGTGTACGGGAAGCCCATGATGGACCACAACATAATGGCAAACATGTACAAGGAAATCCCTCCCAAGGATGTTGAGAGTCATAAGCTTGGCTCGGTCAAGCATTTGCTTGCTGGTTTGGCCACCACCAACACTATCTTGAGGCATACTCTCTTGCCCAAGTCTGGAGATGACAAGATGATACGTGGCCACTCCATCAATTTGCTTCATTTGTTTGACACCCCCAAAAGTTCAAGGTTATGAGTTTGATTGTTGAGATGGTCAAGAGGACAGCTGCTGACCAGAAGAGATCTTGTGGATATGCTCCACACATTCAGATGCTCATCAACTCCAAAGTTGGTACAGGCACATATCTACTAGATCGTGAGCATCTCCCTCTTTAGTCAGAGTTCAAGGATAATGTGGTGGCGATGGATCCCTCACACCCCACATCTGTTGAGGCTCAAGAGAAGATCCACGCGGCAACAACAAAAGCAGCAAAAGAAGCTTCAACTCCCAATGCACCCATAGCAAATCTCAAGTCAAAGAATGATCAAATGACATATCTGCTAGAGGCCACCCCGAGGATTGAGAGGAGTCTAGACAACATCTCCAAGAACCAGGATAGTCTAGATCGGATTGTCGAGACAAAGATTCATGATCTTGATGTGAAGATCACAGAGGTTCAGTCAGTTGTGGAGAAGCTACGGGCAGATGTTGATGCTGCTAGAGAAGACAGTGGAGATGAGAGACCTACCACTTAGAGGTTCCAGACTGTGCCTGGAGCACCCAGATCATCAGTCGTGCCAGTTGCAAACATGAGGACCACTCATTCTGCACCTGCCGCTACTGCTCCAGGCCACCTCCAGTGTTTACCCCACCAGTCCAGCAGACATCTTCATAGGCATTTGCAGATGCACTAATCTCAATGCCATCCACACACACGGGAGCCACCAGACAGAAGTCACCTTCAGGAGCTCTAGAGGATCGTGCCTAGAGAGAAGCATAGCTCTATACCTTTTCAAGCTTTTGGGTACTTGTTGCCAAAGGGGGAGAAACGGTATAGATCATTAGGCTTCGAGAGAGAGAGAGAGGGAGAGAGAGAGAGAGAGAGAAAGAGAGATAGAGTCTTGCTTTTGCTCTTTGGTTTTATTGAGTTTTGCTACTTTGTTTGGTTGATTTGTGCTACTTGATCGTTTGATGCTTATGAGATACTACGTTTGTCCTATGTGGTTGACCATACTTTGCTTAATGTGTGCTTAATGTTTATCCCTACAATTATTTGTGTATGATCATTCACTTATGTCTTTGGTGATGTGTGCATGTTATTTCACTCATATCATTTTGTGCGCTCCACCAAGATGTATGTGGCATGGAAGAGTGACCCATGATCCTAATCGATTGTGCATTTGCATTCAAACACAAATTTTTAATAATGCACAAATTTAGGGGGGGCTCTTGCTTATCACATACTTCTCAAAGTGATGATGTATTTCATTCATTTAATCATTTGTCGAGCTTTGATCTATATGTTGTCATCAATTGCCAAAAAGGGGGAGATTGAAAGTGCAACTAATCCCCAGGTGGTTTTGGTAATTCATAACAACATATATCTCATTGAACTAATATCCTTTCAAGATAAATATTTCAGGATGTTCAATGTATGGCATGGCATGACGTGGAGATGTGAACCCCTCAAAATGATAAGGACAAGGATTGGCAAAAGCTCAAGACTCTAATTTTTTTTAAGTGATCCAAGATCACATTTAGTCCATGGGAAAGCCAATACTATTAAAAGGGGATGAGGTGTTGCATAATGGTCTACTTGCTCAAAGTGCTTAGTGATATTGCTCCAAAACCCTCCGCCACTTTCTCTATCCAAATATGTCAAAACCCTAAACTCCAACTCGGCCCCATGTTGACCTAGCCACTGCCAGAAACCCTAATAGTTCGGTCATACCGATACGGATCTTGGTGCCACTAAGATGGCATTGCCAGTGCTCTGTGACTTGTTGCATTCACTTTGATCTCACCAGATGTTGCAATCGGTCCCAACAAGTTGGCTTGACAGATTCTCTATTGCTCATTGCATTCACTTTGGTCTCACCAAGATGATGGAATCGGTGCCACCAAGATGAAGTTTGCCCTAAGTCCTAGCACATCGGTCCCACCGAGTTGTTCCAGTCGGTCCCACCGAGATTCCTAGCATTCATATTTTTGTACTGATCGGTGCCACCGAGTTTTCTAATCGGTGCCACCGAGATGGGTCAAAAGTGTGTAACCGTTAGATTTTGTGTGGAGGCTATATATTCGCCTCCACCCTTGTTCCTCATTGAGGAGAGCCATCAGAATGTGCCTACACTTCCACCATATAGTTTTTGAGAGAGAACCACCCACTCATCTGTTGAGATCAAGATATTCCATTCCAACCATTTGAACCTTGATTTCTAGCCTTCCCCAAGTTGCTTTCCACTCAAATCCTTCTTCCACCATAGCCAAATCTGTGTGTGTGAGAGAGAGAGTTGAGTGTTGGGGAGACTATCAGTTGAAGCACAAGAGTAAGGAGTTCATCATCAACACACTGTCCATCACCTTTTGAAGAGTGGTGTCTCCTAGATTGGTTAGGTGTCGCTTGGAAGCCTCGATCATGATATGGAGTTGAACCAAGAAGTTTGTAAGGGCAAGGAGATCGCCTACTTCGTGAAGATCTACCCGAGTGAGGCAAGTCCTTCATGGGTGATGGCCATGGTGGGATAAACAAGGTTGCTTCTTCATGGACCTTTCGTGGGTGAAGCCCTCCATGGACTCGCGCAACCGTTACCCTTCGTGGGTTGAAGTCTCCATCAATGTGGACGTACAATAGCACCACCTATCGGAACCATGCCAAAAATCTTCGTGTCTCCATTGTGTTTGCCTTCTCCAAACCCTTCCATTTACCTTCATATGCAATGTTTTACTTTCCGCTGCTATACTCTTAGAATTGCATGTGTAGGTTGATTGCTTAATTTGTCATAATTGCTAAAATCTGACCACAACTAAAATTGGGAAAATGATAGATTTTTATTTGGTCAAGTAGTCTAATCACACCCCCTCTAGACATACTTTCGATCCTACACACGTCCTCCTTTGTGTCGTCCTTGTGGACAGAGTAGGCATGGGTTTCCTCGGATCGAGTGACCGAGGTCTCTCAGCCCCAAGCACTCGCATTGCCCTTTAGGGACTTCGGCCCTTTGGGGGCACCGTGAGCAGGGGAGTTATTGGCTCCTCTGTTAGTGGGGCTGGGCATCGCGCCTTCTGCGCCCAGCCTATCCACTTCTATAAACATTAAGCATAAGCAATTCGTCAGAATCTACCCATCAATGCGAAAGACAAGTATTTGGACTCGTGTTCTAGAACACTTACTAGGGCGCGTCGTGGCCGTCCTCAAAGCTAAGGTCCTCCCTCTCCTTGGGGATCGTGTCCTTGGCCAGCTTTAGGAGTCGCGTCCACATGGCTGCCAGGGTGGAGCAGAAGAAGGCGATGAGGGGGCCCATGTCCTCGGGCTTTTGCACCCACATCGAGCTAGCCTGAAGCTGGAGCGGAAGCATGTGGTGGTTGAGCATGATGTTGATAATGTTAGCCATCTCGAGGTTCTTCATAGTGGACCACCACTTGATCCTCTTGATCATGTCTTCCACCTCGGCTGGGTTCCCCTAGGTGACGCCCGTCTCCTTCCAAGACATGAGCTTCTTCGGAGGCCCAGCCAAAAAGGCAGGAACCTTGGCCTGGCCAGGGGCGAGCAGTTTGGTGATCTAGAACAACTCTCACTAGCACTCCTTCACCATTTGGATGAAGGTGCCCTTGAACCATTCGCCCCCCTAGTTTTTGCTAGTCATGGCCCCTCCGCACTCCGCAAGGTCGGTGCTGCTAGACTTCAGCTTGATCTCGAAGATCTTCAGCCATAGGCCGAAGTGCGGCTCGCAGCGGAGGAAGGCCTCATAGACAGTGATGAAGGAGGCGAGGTGGACAATGGAGTTTGGGGCCATATGGTGGAAAATCGAGCCTGTAATAGAACATTAACCAACGCACGAAAGGGTGTAGCGAGAAACCTAGCCCTCGGACGAGGTGGGGGACAAAGACTACCCGCTCCCCAACATTGGTAGCGGGCACTTGCTGGCCAGCGGCTGGAGCACGGGCGGCGATATCGGCGGACAGATACCCGCTGCATAGCTCTAGGATGGTGCCATCCTTCACGATGGAACCATGACACGTACATTTTGCATCATGTTTTCCTACTGATGTTTATAATGTTTTTATGTTTAATAATGCCTTTTGGAGTATTTCTAATGCATTTTCTCTCATAATATGCAAAGTTTACACAAAAAGGGAGAATGCCGGCAGCTGGAATTCTGGACCTGAAAAAGCTACATTAGAGTTACCTATTATGCAGATCTCCAAATAAGCTGAAACTTCATGGAGAATTTTTATGTAATATTTAAGAAATATTGGAGCAAATAACTACCAGAGGGGGCCCACCAGGTGGGCACAACCCACCTAGGCGCGCCCTGGTGGGTTGTTCACTCCTCGGCCCATCTCCGGTGCCCATCTTCTGGTATAAGATCGTTTTGACCTAGAAAAAAAATCAAAGGGGGACTTTCGGGACGAAGCGCCGCCATCTCGAGGCGGAACTTGGGCAGGAGCACTTTTGCCCTCCGACGGAGCTGGCCGGGGGAACTTCCCTCCCGGAGGGGGAAATCATCATCATCATCATCACCAACAAGTCTTCCATCTTTGGGAGGCCATCTCCATCAACATCTTCAACAACACCATCTCTTTTCAAACCCTCATTTATCTCTTGTGTTCAATCTTTGTACTGAAACCTCAGATTGGTACTTGTGGGTGACTAGTAGTGTTGATTGCATCTTGTAGTTGATTTCTATATGGTTTATTTGGTGAAACATTATATGTTCAGATCCATTATGCTATTTAATACCCCTTTGATATTGAGCATGATTATCATTTGTGAGTAGTTACTTTTGTTCTTGAGGTCACGGGAGAAGTCATGTTGCAAGTAATCATGTGAACTTGATATGTGTTCGATATTTTGATGGTATTATGTTGAGATTCCCTTAGTGGTTGATACGTCCATTTTGCATCATGATTTCCTACTATTATTTATAATGTTTTTATGCATAATAATGCTTTTGGGAGTAATTCTAATGCCTTTTCTCTCATATATGCAAGGTCTACACAAAGAGGGAGAATACCGGCAGCTGGAATTCTGGACCTGAAAAAGCACGTCAGAGCTACCTATTCTGCACAACTCCAAATAAGCTGAAACTTCATGGAGATTTTTCATGGATTATTTAAGAATTATTGGATCAAATAACTACCAGAGAGGGCCCACTAGGTGGGAACAACCCACCTGGGCGCGCCAGGGAGCCCAGGCGCGCCCTGGTGGGTTGTGCCCTCCTTGGCCCACCTCTGGTGCCCCTCTTCTGGTATATAAGTTATTTTGACCTAGAAAAAAATAAGGAGAGGACTTTTAGGGCGAAACTCCGCCGTCTTGAGGTGGAACTTGGGTAGGAGCACTTTTTCCCTTCGACGGAGCGATTTCGCCAGGGGAACTTCCCTCCCGGAGGGGGAAATTATCGTCATCGTCATCACCAACAACTCTCCCATCTTTGGGAGGGCCATATCCATCAACATCTTCAACAACACCATCTCCTCTCAAACCCTAGTTCATCTCTTGTGTTCAATCTTTGTACCGGAACCTTATATTGGTGCTTGTGGGAAACTAGTAGTGTTGATTACATCTTGTAGTTGATTATTATATGGTTTATTTGGTGGAAGATTACATGTTCAGATCCATTATGCTATTTAATACCCCTCTGATCTTGAGCATGATTATCATTTTTGAGTAGTTACTTTTGTTCTTGAGGTGACGGGAGAAGTCATGTTGCAAGTAATCATGTGAACTAGATATGTATTCGATATTTGATGACATGTATGTTGTGATTCCCTCAGTGGTGTCATGTGAACGTCGACTACATGACACTTCACCATATTTGGGCCTAAGGGAATGCATTGTGGAGTAGTTATTAGATGATGGGTTGCTAGAGTGACAGAAGCTTAAACCCTAGTTTATGCACTACTTCGTAAGGGGCCGATTGATACGTCTCCAACGTATCTATAATTTTTTATTGTTCCATGCTATTATATTACCCGTTTTGGATGTTTATGGGCTTTACTTTACACTTTTATATCATTTTTGGGACTAACCTATTAACCGGAGCCCAGCACATATTGCTGTTTTCTTGCCTGTTTCAGTGTTTTGAAGAAAAGGAATATCAAACGGAGTCCAAATGGAATGAAACCTTCGGGAAAGTTATTTTTGGAATGGAAGCAATCCAGGGAAATTGGAGTGCAAGTCAGGGAAGCTTCAAGGAGGCCACACGACAGGGGGCGCGCCCACCCCCCTGGGCGCGCCCTCCACCCTCATGGGCCCCTCGAGGCTCCCCCGACCGACTTCTTTTGCCTATATATTCCCATATACCCTAAAAACATCGAAGACAACAATAGATCGGGAGTTCTGTCACCGCAAGCCTCTGTAGCCACCAAAAACCTCCCGGGAGCCCGTTTCGGCACCCTGCCGGAGAGGGAATCCATCACCGGTGGCCATCTTCATCATCCCGGTGCTCTCCAAGACGAGGAGGGAGTAGTCCAACCTCGGGGCTGAGGGTATGTACCAGTAGCTATGTATTTGATCCCTCTCTCTCTCCCGTGTTCTCTCTATGGCACGATCTTGATGTATCACGAGCTTTGCTATTATAGTTGGATCTTATGCTGTTTCTCCCCCTCTACTCTCTTGTAATGGATTGAGTTTTCCCTTTGAAGTTATCTTATCGGATTGAGTCTTTAAGGATTTGAGAACACTTGATGTATGTCTTGCCGTGCTTATCTGTGGTGACAATGGGATATCACGTGATCCACTTGATGTATGTTTTGGTGATCAACTTGTGGGTTCCGCCCATGAACCTATGCATAGGGGTTGGCACACGTTTTCGTGTTGACTCTCCGGTAGAAACTTTGGGGCACTCTTTGAAGTACTTTGTGTTGGTTGAATAGATGAATCTGAGATTGTGTGATGCATATCGTATAATCATGCCCACGGATACTTGAGGTGACAATGGAGTATCTAGGTGACATTAGGGTTTTGGTTGATTTGTATCTTAAGGTGTTATTCTAGTATGAACTCTATGATAGATTGAACAGAAAGAATAGCTTCATGTTATTTTACTACGGACTCTTGAATAGATAAGAACAGAAAGGATAACTTTGAGGTGGTTTCATACCCTACAATAATCCCTTCATTTGTTCTCAGCTATTAGTGACTTTGGAGTGACTCTTTGTTGCATGTTGAAGGATAGTTATATGATCTAGTTATGTTATTATTGTTGAGAGAACTTGCACTAGTGAAAGTGAAAGTGCGTTATATCGACTAGAGGGGGGGGTGAATAGGCGATTTTTATGAATTCTTCACTAAGGAATTTGCCGGTGAGGAAATTCCTTAGCGAAGAACTACTTGCAGCGGAATAAGTACTCAGAAGTAAGCATGACAGAATACACACATAGTCATCATGATGAAATGAAGACAAACACAGAGTACAGAAAGCGTAAACACAGGATAACACAAGATGAAGACAAACAGACTGAAGAAATTGAACTGAGGAAATTTGAGAAAGTCTTCAGTCAAGTCTTCAAACACAGATATGAACAATCACTCAACACAATAATGAAGAAATGAAAGAGTTGAGGAAATAGAACCAGTAAGGTTGGTGAAGACAATGATTTGGTAGACCAAATCCAACTGCTGTCTCAGTTGTACGTCTGGTTGGAGCGGCTGCGTATTTAAACTCGAGGACATACAGTCCCGGACACCCAGTCGCTGAGCACGCAGCTCAGGACACCAAGTCCTCACCGTATTCTCCTTGAACTAAGGTCAGACAGACCTCGTCCAATCACTCGTGGTAAGTCTTCAGGCGACTTCCAAACCTTCACAGACTTCGGTCACTCGGCGATCCACAATTCCTCTTGGATGCTCTAGACCATGACGCCTAACCGTCTGGAAGAAGTACAGTCTTCAAAGGTAACAAGCGTCGGATCCACGCAGGATCAATCTCTTCAGTGATGCTCAATCACTTTGGGTTTGTAGGTGTTTGGGTTTGGGTTTTTCCTCACTCGATGATTTTCACTCAAAGTCCTCGGATGATGGGTTGCTCTCAAATGACAAGTGTCAGTTTCTCTCGGAGCAGCCAACCAGCTAGTGGTTGTAGGGGGCGGCTATTTATAGCCTAGGGAGCAGCCTGACATGATAAGACATAAATGCCCTTCGATGATATGACCGTTAGGTGGATAAGATATTTTGGGACAGCTAGCGCGTAGCACAACAACGGTCAGAATTTTGACTCTCAAATTCCTCAGGGCTATCATGTTCCTCATTGTGTAGGCAATCCGCACTGGTGAATTCCTAACTCCTCAGGCAGAACAAATTCCTCAACGACCAGAAGAACTTCGTCTCTGTCACTGAAGAAATTGACTGAACTGTATGAGATTTCCAATGGCTTCACTCGAAGGGATTGGTAGGTGTAGGATTTTGAGTTGAGCATCACATGGAAAATTTTCCTTAGTATTTCCTCGACCCCCTTTAACTGTACGGTGTTTCCTATGACTCAAGAAGGAGAAAAACAAAACTATGAAAATGAAAGTCTTCAAGCTTTATATTCCTTGCATGAATATCAAGTCTTCATGGACACACCAATTTCTTCACTTTCAAAGTCTTCATGAAAGTCTTCAGGAATACCAAAATCTTTAGTCAAAGATATTCATTTTTAGGGGTCGACTTTCTCTGTAAATATCAAACTCCTCATAGACTTGTAGACCCGTGTACACTCATAAACACATTAGTCCCTTAACCTATAAGTCTTCAATACACCAAAATCACTAAGGGGCACTAGATGCACTTACAATCTCCCCCTTTTTGGTGATTGATGACAATATAGGTTAGGTTTTCAATGGGGATAAACATATGAAGTGTAAGTACTGATATTGAGGAATTTGATTGCAAGATATAGAAGAACTCCCCCT
This sequence comes from Triticum dicoccoides, assembly GCF_002162155.2. NCBI lineage: Eukaryota > Viridiplantae > Streptophyta > Magnoliopsida > Poales > Poaceae > Triticum > Triticum dicoccoides. Next base: position 109,704,903 of record NC_041387.1, on the reverse strand, counting down.
GAAGATGTGCATAGTGAGGAATTTGCTTTTGAAGCAATGCACACTTGAAGAGTTGAATCATGGAGATCTCCCCCTATATATTGTAATTCATACATGCATTTGACATATAATATGAAGAATTTGAAATGCATGATGAAATATGGTGCCTGAAGAAATTCAGCATGCATGCAATAATATTAACGAGGAACAAGCATGCAGAATAATGCATCAAAAGTATCAGAGCACAGTGCATCAAAAGTATCAGAGCACCATCGGGTTTAAGATTACAACTCGATCCAATAAAAGTTTCAGAAGAGCGAGAGTTGTAACTTAGCAAAAAACACCCATATAATAGACCCGCTTGAAGACTAACTCAGATTTCTCCCCCTTTGTCATCGAATGACCAAAAGGATCGAAACTGAGGACTAACGCCCCTGAAGAATATCAAGTTGATGGAGGAGCGTCAGCGTTTTTGGGGTCGGCTGTTGTAGTAGGGCCTGCCGCAGTGTCGTCCAAGTCTTCATTTTCATAAGGGTTCGCGCGATGAAGAATAGGAGCTGGCCAGCAAGGAAGGAACCTTGACCTTCTTGAATTTCTTCGGTGGAGGTGCAGACCAGTTAAATTCTTCCTTGAGACCCGTTCTCTTCAGATCTTCTGCGCTGTGGACATGAGATAGAACAGCCCAGGTACGGTTGAAGGTTTCATGGAGGTAGTAGTGGTTTTTCTTCACTACATTGTGTGTTGAGGTCATGTTGTGAAGAATTGAACCAAACTGACGCTTGACCCATTTATGATTGCGATCAACTTTCTGATGAAGACTGAGGAGTAACTCACGATCAGTCATCACCCTGGGTGCTGTGGCTTGAGGAATTTGCTTGGCAGAGGTGTTGGCGGCAGAGTCATGTGTGGCAGAGTCATCATTGGTGGAGTTGGATGCAGCCTTGCGAAATTGACCATCCAATGGACGAATGCCTTCATCTATCACAACAGTTGCCTTGCCTTTGTCATTAGCTGAGGAAAATGTCCATTTGAGGACTTCAATTGGAGGTAAGTAGCTATCGTGGTTCAGAGTATCAACCTTGTAATTGAGTGAAGACCTTGTCCTAATGAACCTCATAATCCATGGTGCATAAGGCTTCATCTCAAATGGTGACATAGCAATATCCACCATGTAAGTGCATCTAGTGCCCCTTAGTGATTTTGGTGTATTGAAGACTTATAGGTTAAGGGACTAATGCGTTTGTGAGTATACACATGTCTATAAGTCCATGAGGAGTTTGATATTTATAGAGAAAGTCGACCCCTAAAAATGAAGTTCTTCAACTGAAGACTTTGATATTCTGAAGACTTTCTGAAGACTTTCTGAAGACTTTGAAAGTGAAGAAATTGGTGTGACCTTGAAGACTTGGTATTCATTTGTGGAACATGAAGCGTGAAGACTTTTGTTTTCGTAGTTTCATTTTCTCTTTCTTGAGTCATAGGAAACACCGTACTGTTAAAGGGGGTCGAGGAAATACTAAGGAAAAATTTCCATGTGACACTCAACTCAAAATCCTACACCTACCAATCCCTTCGAGTGAAGCCTTTGGAAATCTCATACAGTTCAGTCATTTTCTTCAGTGACAGAGACGAAGTTCTTCTGGTCGCTGATGAATTTGTTCTAACTGAGGAGTTAGGAATTCGCCAGTGCGAATTACCTACACAGTGAGGAACATGATAGCCCTGAGGATTTTGAGAGTCAAATTTCTGACCGTTGCTGTGCTGCGCGCCAGCTGTCCCAAAATATCTTATCCACCTAACGGTCATATCATTGAGGGGCATTTATGTCTTATCATGTCGGGCTGCTCCCTAGGCTATAAATAGCCGCCCCCTACAACCACTAGCTGGTTGGCTGCTCCGAGAGAACTTGACACTTGTCATTTGAGAGCAACCCATCCTCCGAGGACTTTGAGCGAAAATCATCAAGTGAGGAAAAACCCCAAACCCAAACACCTACAAACCCAAAGTGATTGAGCATCACTGAAGAAATTGATCCTGCATGGATCCGACGCTTGTTACCTTTGAAGACTGTGCTTCTTCCAGACGGTTAGGCGTCAAGGTCTAGAGCATCCAAGAGGAATTGTGGATCGCCGAGTGACCAAGTCTGTGAAGGTTTGGAAGTCGCCTGAAGACTTACCACGAGTGATTGGACGAGGTCTGCGTGACCTTAGTTCAAGGAGATTACGGTGAGGACTGGGTGTCCTGAGCGGCGTGCTCAGCGACTGGGTGTCCGGGACTGTGTGTCCTTGAGTTTAAATACTCAGCCGCTCCAACCAGACGTATAACTGAGACAGCAGTTGGAACTGGTCTACCAAATCATTGTCTTCACCAACCTACTGGTTCTATTTCCTCAACCCTTTCATTTCCTCATTACTGTGTTGAGTGTTTGTTCATATCTGTGATTGAAGACATTGACTGAAGACTTTCTCAATTTCCTCAGTTCAATTTATTCAGTCTGTTTGTCTTCATCTTGTGTTATCCTGTGATTACGCTTTCTGTACTCTGTGCTAGTCTTCATTTCATCATGATGACCATGCTTGTATTCTGTTATGCTTACTTCTGAGTACTTATTCCTACTAATAGTTCTTCGCTAAGGAATTTCCTCACCGGCAAATTCCTCAGTGAAGAATTCATAAAAATCGCCTATTCACCCCCCTCTAGTCAACATAACGCACTTTCAATTGGTATCAGAGCAAGGTACTCCCTTGTTCCGTGTGATTTTGGTTTAACCGCCTGGAGTTTTAGTTATGTTGACCGCAGGTATGATCAAGGTCTCAGCTGGGTGTCCTACCTTTGATGGGACGGACTACCCCTACTGGAAAAACAAGATGCAAATGCATCTTGAGGCAATTGACAATGATCTCTGGTATGTTGTGGAAAATGGTGTTCCCTCTGTTTCACCCTCACTGAACGCTACGGATGTGAAGAGATTCAAGCAACTCAATTCTCAAGCGAAGAATATCATATGTGGCCATCTGAGTAAAGGACAGTATGGAAGAGTGAGTGCTTTGGAAACTGCTAAGCTTATCTGGGATAGGCTGTCCAAAGTGAATGAAGGAGTCTCAACTCAGCGTGACTCTCGAGTTGATGTTCTTCGGAATCTCTTCAACCGCTTCAAAAGACTCGACAATGAAAATGTCCAACAAACCTTTGATCGCCTCACTGACATCTCAAATGAGCTTCAAGCTCTCGGTGCCACTGACATCACTGATCATGAGGTGGTGAAGAAACTGTTGAGATCACTTGATTCCTCATTTGATACTCTTGGTCTGATGATACAAGAACGGGCTGACTACAAGTCTCTTGATCCTGCCGATATCCTCGAAAGGCTAAATACTCACGATTTCTAGCTTGCTGAAAAGAGAGATCTCTATGGTTCGAGCTATGGCAAACCACGTGCCCTGAAGGCCAAGGTTGTGTCTGAGTCTGAATGTGAGGACTCTGGTAGTAGCCTTGGTGATCCTGAAGAACTGAGCCAGGAGCTAGCACTGCTCGTGAAGAAATTCCAGAAGTTCTCAAGACGTGGTCGCTTTGGAAAATCCTCAAGAAGCAGTGATTCCTCATCAAGTGACTATAAGAGAAGGCTGTGCCACAAATGCAAGAAACCTGGTCATTATATTCAAGATTGTCCTCAGTGGGAAAAGGAATTGAAGAAGAAGAAATAAAAGGATTACAGTTCTGATGATGCGAAGAAGAAGAAGAAATCGTCAAAATCTTCGTCATCAAAATCCTCGAAGTCTTCATCTCACAAGAAGAGCAGCTCCAAGAAGGCCCGGGCATTTATTGGCAAGGAAATGGACTCTGAAGCTGAATCTGAGGAAAATGAGGAAGAGGAGGCGTCTGAAGAATCCGAATCTGGTATGACGAGTCTGGCCTTCGCTACTGCTTTCGTCAGCAAGTCCATCTTCAACACTGAAGAAACTGACCCCACCGACAAGCCTGATGAAGATAATGATGACTATGCTCCCACCTATTGCTTCATGGCAAAAGGTGCAAAGGTACTCAAATACACCTCCTCTGAATCTAGTGAAAATGAATCTGACGAGAATCTCAAGCCCAGCTACTCTAAACTTGCAAAGATTGCTGTAAAACAACAAAGGGGTTTTGAAAAGGTTCAAAACATGCTAGACAAAAGTGATGATATGTTGGGTGAAGAAATGGATCGCACTAAAGCCCTGACTGAAAATCTTCAAAGACTTCAGTCTAGGTTTGATAACCTTCAAATTCATCATAACACTCTCTTATCTGATCATGAGAAACTTTCTTATGAATTTCTTCAAAGAAAGCAAGATCTTGAGAAGCTAAGAGTGAGTTATGAAGATCTTCAGAAGGAGCGCGATTCATTACTTGCTCAACAAATCAACACTTCTCAGGAAGAATTTGTTCCCCCATGCTTAAAGTGCATTGAACGTGAATCTGCTAATTCTTCACCTGAATGTTCAAATGCTTCAACTGTTACAAATTCTTCACCTACCTCTGCTATCACTAACGCCTCATCTGAGGACATTGCTAGTATCACTGACGATGCAGGGCTGAAGGAACTATACACGACAGGCATGTACAAAAGCCTCAAAGGGCATCAGATTCTTTGTGATGTGCTCAAAAAGCAGATCCTCAACAGAAACCCTAGGAAAGAGGGTATTGCCTTTGAGAGGAAGCTTAATGCTGATGGAACATACTGGAAGCCTGAGCAGTACCCCAAAACCTCATGGGTTGCTGCAAAGGGACCTCCAGTTGATCCATCCAAGTTATCTAGCTTTACATGTGAATCTCCTCATTCTTCTGATGAGTCATTTGACTTCAACTATAAACTGTTCAAAAATCAGAATGGTGAAGTATTTGCTAGATATGTTGGGACTAACTGTAGGAACGGTTCCCCTATGAAGAAAATCTGGGTTCCCAAAATTTATGTTGAAAGTCTTCAGGTGAATGTCCTCATGACACCACCTGTGAAGAATAGGAACCCCAGAACAAACTCTTCATATGGATCCAAGTCCTCATATGGTTCAAATTCCTCAAATGGATCAAAGTCCTCACATGATTATCATCATGCTAACAACTCTGTTTCGCAGGGTAGAGCTAAGGGCTACGAATATGCACATTATTCTTCAAATCATTATGTTCATAAGTCCTCGAAGAATTTCTCTGCTTATTCATATGCTTACCCTAACCCCTCTTATGTGAAACGAAATGGTTTGGCTTCTATGCCACCATTCTCGTATGGTGCTCATAGAGTGATGAACTCTTTGCCACCCCTTCAGATGTGGGTGGTGAAGAAAAAAAACTAATCTCTTATGCAGGGTCAGGTCTCCAGACGTGCCTTAACGTCTGAAGAATTTGCTGGGGACCTGACAAAATTGCCTGAAAGGACGCAGGCTAACCATGATGAAATGAATTTTCATTTCACACGTCCTCCTACTACTATATCTGTTTACCGCTTGATGAAATTCATCTAATGAACTTGATATCATATTCTTCACTGATGAAGCATATGAGATTGTAAGTTACACTAATTCATCTGCAGTATGATCAACCCAAAACCACTGAATGGGTCCTCGATAGTGGATGTACAAATCACATGACTGGTGACAAGAATCTTTTGATGGATGCTCCCTTATCACCGTCACATCTGAAGCATATCATCTTTGCTGACAAAGGCAAAAGTCAGGTATTGGGTCTTGGTAAGGTTGCGATCTCTAAGGATAAACACATGGACAAAGTCATGCTTGTTGAGTCCTTAGGATACAACCTCATGTCAGTCTCAATGCTTTGTGATCTTGATATGGTGGTTGTCTTTGGCAAGTATCGCTGTGTTGTGATTATGGAAGCTGACAATTCCAAAGTCTTCGAAGGCTTTAGGAGAGGAGATTTGTATATTGTTGATTTCTCTACAGGACCACAACCAGCCGTGTGTCTACTTGCAAAAGCTTCAGAAGGCTGGCTATGGCATCGACGACTTGGTCACGCAGGCATGAGGAATTTGCACACGCTTGCGAAGAAGAAGCATGTCATTGGCATTGAGAATGCCAAATTCCTCAAGGATCACTTATGCGGAGCCTGTGAAGCTGAAAAAATGACCAAGGCCAAGCATCCAGCGAAGACTATCATGACCACTACTCGTCCATTCGAATTGCTTCACATGGACCTCTTCGGACCAAATCATTACTCAGCATTCTCTAATGCTGCATCTCTATATGGTTTTGTCATTGTTGATGATTACTCTCGATATACATGGGTACACATTGTTACTTACAAACATGAAGTGCAGGAAGTCTTCAAACGATTTTCCTCGAGGGCTTCAACCAACTTTGGTGTGAAGATCAAGCACATCAGAAGTGACAATGGAACTGAGTTCAAGAATTCCGGTCTTGATGACTATCTTGATGAACTTGGTATTACTCATGAGTTATCTGCTCCTTATACTCCTCAGCAAAATGGCGTCGTGGAGTGCAAGAACAGAACTCTTGTTGAGATGGCTCACACTATGCTTGATGAATACAAAACGCCTCATCATTTTTGGATTGATGCAATTGATACTGTGTGCCACATCATCAACAGAGTATATCTTCACAAATTCTTCAAGAAGACGGCCTATGAACTCCTCACTAACAAGAAACCCAATGTGAGTTATTTCAAAGTCTTCGGTGCTAAATGTTGGATTAGAGATCCTCACCACAATTCTAAATTTGCACCGAAAGCACATGAAGGTTTTATGCTTGGTTACGGAAAGGACTCACACACCTACAGAGCCTTCAACATCGCTCTTCACAAGATTGTTGAAACTGTAGATGTGCGGTTCGATGAAACTAATGGCTCGCAAAGAGAGCACCTACCTTCTGTGTTAGATGAACCAGCACCTGAGGATTCTATCAAGTTCAAGGCAACTGAGGATGTCATTCCTACTGAAGAATTTGCTGAAGAATTCATTCCAGTACGCGAAGAACGTCGAGCTGACGCACCTGAAGATAATGCTGAAGACAATGGTGCTGAGGAAAATGATCAAATACCTCGACGACAACCAGCTCATCCTTGCGTTGCAAAAGAAGTACAAGTTGACAAGATCATCGATGACATTGAAGCGCCAGGTCCTCTCACACGCTCAAAAGCTTCACATTTATCTAACTTTTGTGGGCACTATGCTTTTGTCTCTATCACAGAGCCCACTAAGGTAGATGAAGCATTTTTGGAGCCAGAGTGGATTCAAGCTATGCAAGAAGAATTACATCAGTTCGAGCTCAACAATGTCTGGGAACTGGTCAAACGTCCAGATCTTCGCAAGCATAATATCATTGGCACAAAGTGGATCTACCGCAACAAGCAAGATGAAAATGGCCTTGTGGTAAGGAATAAGGCACGATTGGTAGCTCAAGGCTACACACAGGTTGAAGGAATTGATTTTGATGAAACTTTTGCACCTGTTGCTAGACTTGAGGCTATTCACATATTACTTGCTTATGCTAATCATCATGATATCATCTTATATCAAATGGATGTGAAAAGTGCATTCCTCAATGGTAAGCTTGAGGAAGAAGTATATGTTGCTCAACCCCCAGGTTTTGAAGATCCAAAGAATCCTGACAAAGTCTTCAGACTTAATAAGGCCCTCTATGGCCTCAAGCAAGCCCCTCGGGCGTGGTATGATACATTGAAGGAATTCTTCATGAAGAATGGCTTCACACCCGGTTCACTCGACCCTACTCTCTTTACTAAATCTTATGATGGTGAACTGTTTGTGTGCCGAATATATGTTGATGATATTATCTTTGGCTGTACTGACCAACGTTATAGTGATGAATTTGCCTATATGATGAGTGAAGAATATCAAATGTCTATGATGGGAGAGTTGAAATTCTTCTTAGGTCTTCAAATTCATCAACAGCGCAATGACATATTCATATCTCAGGAGAAATACCTCAAAGATGTACTTAGGAAATTCGGCATGCAAGATTGCAAAGGCGTCAAAATTCCTATGCCCACAAAAGGCCATCTATGCACTTATGAAAATGGTATTGACTTTGATCACAAGGTATACCGCTCCATGATTGGTTCTTTATTGTACTTATGTGCATCTAGTCCAGATATAATGCTTAGTGTTTGCATGTGTGCCCGATTTCAAGCTGCACCGAAGGAATCACACCATAAGGCTGTGAAGCATATTCTTCGATATCTAGCTCACACACCAACACTAGGATTATGGTACCCCAAGGGCTCTGCTTTTGATCTCATTGGATATTCTGACTCTGACTATGCTGGTGATCGTGGGGACCGCAAGTCAACTTCTGGCACTTGTCATTTCCTCGGACGATCTTTGGTCTGTTGGTCCTCGAAGAAACAGAACTGCGTATCACTGTCTACTGCGGAAGCTGAATACATTGCTGCTGGATCTTGCTGTGCTCAACTGCTTTGGATGAAGCAAACACTCAAGGACTATGGCGTCAACGTGAAGAATGTGCCTCTCCTTTGTGACAATGATAGTGCCATCAAGATTGCTCACAACCCAGTTCAGCACTCGAAGACAAAGCACATTCAGATTCGTCATCATTTTCTTCATGATCATGTGTTGAAGGGCGACATCTCCATCGAGCACGTGAAGACTGAAGAACAGCTAGCTGATATCTTCACTAAGCCCTTGGATGAGAAGAGATTTAGCAAGTTGCGGTGTGAGCTAAATATCTTAGAATCTTTGAATTTTCTTTGAAAAGGACACACATCCTAACACTTATGCAAAATTGATGACTTAGATGTGCAACACATGAAGAAACGTTTTTCTTCAATCAATGAAGAATAACACTCTAAGTGTGAAGAAATTAATGAAGAATTTGATTCTCAGAGCCCTACGACAATTGTACGCGGTGTCTGAAATCATCATTCTTATACGGTGGGTCACGCCACCACAAAAAGTTGAAAATCTTTAATTTGAGTTTTTCCTCAATCTTGAAATTCTTCAGTTTCTCAAATTCTTCAACTTTGCAAAATCTTCACCGTTTCCTTCGTTTTTCTTCATTGGCTATATATATATGAGTTTATGTCCTCTACAACATTCACTTATAGCTATTTCTTCAAGTTGATTTTTCTGCTAAGTGCATGTGATCGGACCCTTCCCCCTCTATGCTATACTCAACCCAATCTATTCACAAATTCTTCATGTGCGTTCTATTTGAAACTCGTTCAAAATCTTCACTGTGTCCTTGTCAGCTGAAGAAATTGCGAATGAAACTTTAAAACAAATCTTATCCAAGCTTTCGGTTTTGCCGCTCAAACTGTTCCGCATCCCATGATGCATTATTTTATTCACCCATGATCGTACCCGATCTCCACTACACAGTACGTGGGTGACACATGTCGCGTGAAGGAGAAAGGGCAGGGGCACGTTCGTCCCAAATCTTCGTGCGAACAGTTTTTCACCATGTCTATAAATACCCCTCTCCCCTTCCTCACTTCATTTACTCCGCTCGACCTCTCTCTCCCGCTCGAGCTACTCAAACCCTAGCACCGCCGCTACTCCATCATCGCCGGTGAGGAAGAGCTTCGCTGCCTCGACCTCGTCGCCGTCGTACTCACGCCGACCGCGGAAATCCTCACTCCGCCGCCGCCGTAGCTGTCTTCCTCCGCCGAGTTAGGGCAAGGAAGATCTAACCTGACGAACTTCCCATCTGTTCTTCTCAGTTCGTCGTGTTCTTCACTTCGGGTAATTAAAAGTTACTTTTATTACTCGCTTTGATTCTCAAGCTTTCCTGAAAATCTTCAAAGGTGTTTATTCTTCAAATCTTCACACATATGAACGCCACACACATCATATGATCTTGAACTGTTTCTCTAAGCAATCATTTTCTTCAAGATTCCCTAATTGTGTGGATCTTCGGTCTGTACAACTCTGGAACCTAAGACAAGAACGCTTAGTGAAATTCCTCAAGGTTCATCTGGTCAAATTCCTCAAAACTTGTTCTTTTCGAAAAACCTTCTCAAAACGCATATGACCTCTCCAAATTCCTCACACCTGCACTCTGTTCACAGGTACTCATGTCTGCTGCTGAATCACTAGGTTCTCATCAACTTAACTCATTTGCAGCGTTCCTCGAAGAAAAACTGCATACTTCTTCAGAGAACTCAATTGTTCAGATTCCTCAACTGAAGAATATGGAAGACGGTAAGAAGCCGCAGAAAGGAGGAAAGAAACCTGAGGTTATGACTGCGTTTGAAATCCCTGAGGAAATATATGCTGACTATTGCACACCTGATGAAGCAAAATTTGACAAAGAAAACAAAAATCAGTGCAAGGTGCGCATTCAGAAGATTGAACGGAGATGGGCAAGGGAATGGAGGGAATACAGATATGTGACTCCAAAGTACATGAAGAAATTCACCCTCAATCCTCCATGCCCAAGAGCTCCATTGGCACCTGGCCAAGTAGCTGATCCCACAAGCATCAAACGTGGTAAGGACTTTCCTGAAGAATGGGCTAAGCGCCAAACTAAATTGGCAAGACAAGCCAAGGAGGCAGTGAAGAAATTCAATGAGGATTCTGCCACTGCTACTGCTACTGAGGCCTCGGTCAAACCGAGGAAATCCATGCCAAAGAAGCCTGCTCGTAAGCCAAGTGCTTCACCATCAGTGCTCTCACGGCCAAGTTCCTCAGCAGCACCCTCAAGGCAAATTCCTCACACTGCTACAGCTCCACCAAAGTCCTCAATAGCTCCTTCAAAGTCCTCAGCTCCTGTGCATCTGGCTACATGTCAAAGGACTGCTGGTTTCTCGATTGCCTCTGGTGTTTCAGCAAGTTCCTCAACTGCACCAATTCCATCATCTGGCCCGACTCTGCTGAAGACCAAAGCAACAGCTGGACGAGGTCCTCGGCCAAGTCCAAAGAAGAAACAGGTCGCATTCCATGTGCCTTGTGATGATGAAGCTTCTGATGATGAACTTGTGGAAATCATTAGAGATCGCCAAGAAAGGGCCACTAGAGCCAAAGGCACATCTGTGCCACTGCTGTTGGATCCGAGGAAAATCCTCGATTATATTGATCTCTGGCACAAGGATCCAAACACACCAATGCCTGATTTTCATCTGACCCCTGGACAAAGTCATATGTTGACCCATTTCATCACTGAAGAGAAATGGAAGTTTGAAAAGGCAAGAGAGATTAAGAAAGCTCAATACAGAAAGGAGAAGTTCCTGAAGAAAAACATTGTCAGAATGCCACCTGAGGAACTTCTCAAGGTCCAGACTGAAATTCAAGACCTCAACAAAAACTTCGATGCTTATTATGCTGATTGGCAAGGGGCCAAAGTCAGATTCGTCAACCTGACGAAGAAATTCACAAATGTTGCTGCTCCAACGCAACATGAAATTCCTCAGGCTGAAGCCTCAGCTCAGCCGACTGAAGAACATGCCAGCACTGCTGATGAAGTTCAGGCTGCTGATGAAAATGCCAGTTCCAGGGCTGATGATCCAATTCCAGCCGCTGAAGAAATTGCCAGGGCATCCACTAGTGGTGTGCCTGAAGAAACTGAACAAGTCAGGGCAACTGCATCAGTTGCTCCTGAAGAAATTCAACCAGATTCCTCAGCTCCTCCTGCGCCAACACCAACTCCAATTCTTCCATCTGCCTTTGATGTGAAGAAGACCAAGGCTGCAGAGCGAGCTGCAGTGAAGAAAAGGAAGGCATCAGTTGTGTCAAATTCTTCGGCTGCGAAGAAAATGAAGCCAATGACCAGCTCACTCGAAAATCCAATTGATGTTGTTCCGATTTCCTCCATGCCATCAAAGGACCTTGTTCCTTTTGCAGAAGACTATGAGATCCCAATCGGATCTGATGAAGAACATCATTCGCTGCTTCGTCAGAGCAGATTGATGAAGAAATTGAAGTGGACGCAATCCCTTCAACGCCAGTCATTTCCTCACCTATGCCTCAGTTCACAGCTGAAGAGGCTGGTGTTGAGGAAATTGAAGATGAAGATGTGGATATAGGGTGCACCACACCTGTGATGAACGATGACTTTTGGGAAAGTCAGCATCCCAATACTCCTCTCTTCACCCCGATCCAACAGATTCCTCAATCCCCTGCACCAACAGTTCAAATGGGCTCTGAAGAAACTCAACCCACTCTCTTTGTGCATGAAGAAATTCCAGCCACTAGTGCTGATGAACCTGCTGATGCTGATCCTCAGACTGCACCTGTTGAGGAACAAGAAATTCCTCAGCCTGAAGAACCTGAGCTCGCGATTCCTGAGGTGGTGATGCAACTCACAGACACCCCTCTGCCCAAGCAAAAGAATCTGTTCTCAAGCAAACAAAAGTTCAAGGCTGAAGATTTCTTTGCCGAGCACGTATTCTTCACTGACTATAACCCATATGATTCTGCTCGCATAAGGAAGAGGCGTTTCTGGACTGCCAGCCAAGCCAATTTCTATTCCTCAGTGCTCTTCAACAAAGACAAAGTCTTCGATCATGCACATATTCCTCATGTGGACATGGAGTCTCTGTCCAGCTTTGAGCCAGTCCTCAGCGTTCTTCACGACGCAGGACTTCTGAATTTCTGCATTGATATCTGTGACTGGAATGAAGAACTCATTCTTCAATTCTATGCAACTCTGCACATCACCGGAGACGCTGAAGACGTGAATTCCTGGGTATTAGACTGGATGTCTGAAAATACTCACTACAAGGCACCAGCAACTGAATTGCTTCGTGCTCTACCACTCGGTCCTCCACTTGATGATGCTCATTGTATCTACAACGAACCAGAACTTTCAAATCACTATATGCAAGTGCTAATGAAGCCTTTGAAGCCAAGGCAGGCCCCACGAACCAAATTCCTCGTCAAGGAATTACTGTATGTGCCTCGGACTGTCTATCGAATTCTGACGAAGACAATGAGTCCTATCAAAGGCCACGACACAAATGATGAAGAAGTTGTTGGCATCATGAAGAACATGCTTTTCAACATCATTCATGGCGTTCCCGTCAACTTCCATGATTTCTTCATGAGGACTCTGGCCAATATTGCTATGTCACCATTTGAGCTGAAGCCCTATGCTCCTTGGATTATGAGATTCATCAGGGCAAGATCTTCACTGAATTACAAAGCTGACACTTTGAACCACGATAGCTACTTGCCTCCCATTGAAGTCCTCACACGGATAGTTTCATCAGCTGATGATAAAGGCAAGGCCGCTGCTGTGATCGATGAAGGCATTCGTCCATTGGATGGTCAATTTCACAAGGCTGCATCTTACTCTACCAATGACGACTCTGCCACACATGACACTGCCGCAAATACCTCAGCCAAGCAAAATCCTCAAGCCACAGCACCCAGGGTGATGACTGACCGTGAGTTACTCCTTAGTCTTCATCAGAAGGTTGATCACAATCATAAATGGGCCAAGCGTCAGTTTGGTTCAATTCTTCACAACATGACCTCAACACGTAATGCAGTGAAGAAAAACCAATACTACCTCCATGAAACCTTCAACCGTACCTGGGCTGTTCTCTCTCATGTCTACAGCGCTGCAGATCTGAAGAATATGGGTCTCAAGGAAGAATTTGACTGGTCTGCACCTCCACCAAAGAAATTCAAGAAGGTCAAAGTTCCTTCCTTGGTGGCCAGCTTTTATTCTTCATCGCGTGACACTGATGAGTATGAAGATTTGGACGACACTGCGGCAGGCCCTGCTACAACAAACAACCCCAACAACGCTGGCGCTCCTCCATCGACTTGAAATTCTTCAGGGGCGTTAGTCCTCAGTTTCAATCCTTTTGGTCATTTCATGACAAAGGGGGAGAAATCTGAGTTAGTCTTCAAGCGGGTCTATATTAAGGGCATTTTTTAAGTTACAACTCTCATTCTTCTGAAACTTTTATTTGGATCGAGTTGTAATCTTAAACCCGATGGTGCGCTGATACTTTTGTTGCATTATGCTCTGCATGCTTATTCCTCGTTAATGACATTGCACGCATGCTGAATCTCATCAGGCACCATATTTCATCATGCATTTCAAATTCTTCATATTATATATCAAATGCGTGTATGAATTACAAGATATAGGGGGAGATCTCCATGATTCAACTCTTCAAATGTGCATTGCCTCAAAAGCAAATTCCTCACTATGCACATCTTCAGGGGGAGTTCTTCTATATCTTGCAATCAAATTCCTCAATATCAGTGTATACACTTCATATGTTTATCCCCGTTGAAAACTTAACCTATGTTGTCATCAATCACTAAAAAGGGGGAGATTGTAAGTGCATCTAGTGCCCCTTAGTGATTTTGGTGTATTGAAGACTTATAGGTTAAGGGACTAATGCGTTTGTGAGTATACACAGGTCTATAAGTCCATGAGGAGTTTGATATTTACAGAGAAAGTCGACCCCTAAAAATGAAGTTCTTCAACTGACGACTTTGATATTCTGAAGACTTTCTGAAGACTTTGAAAGTGAAGAAATTGGTGTGACCTTGAAGACTTGGTATTCATTTGTGGAACATGAAGCGTGAAGACTTTTGTTTTCATAGTTTCATTTTCTCTTTCTTGAGTCATAGGAAACACCGTACTGTTAAAGGGGGTCGAGGAAATACTAAGGAAAAATTTCCATGTGATGCTCAACTCAAAATCCTACACCTACCAATCCCTTCGAGTGAAGCCTTTGGAAATCTCATACAGTTCAGTCATTTTCTTCAGTGACAGAGATGAAGTTCTTCTGGTCGCTGATGAATTTGTTCTGACTGAGGAGTTAGGAATTCGCCTGTGCAAATTACCTACACAGTGAGGAACATGATAGCCCTGAGGAATTTGAGAGTCAAATTTCCGACCGTTGCTGTGCTGCGAGCCAGCTGTCCCAAAATATCTTATCCACCTAACGGTCATATCATTGAGGGGCATTTATGTCTTATCATGTTGGGCTGCTCCCTAGGCTATAAATAGCCGCCCCCTACAACCACTAGCTGGTTGGCTGCTCCGAGAGAACTTGACACTTGTCATTTGAGAGCAACCCATCCTCCGAGGACTTTGAGCGAAAATCATCAAGTGAGGAAAAACCCCAAACCCAAACACCTACAAACCCAAAGTGTTGAGCATCACTGAAGAAATTGATCCTGCGTGGATCCGACGCTTGTTACCTTTGAAGACTGTGCTTCTTCCAGACGGTTAGGCGTCAAGGTCTAGAGCATCCAAGAGGAATTGTGGATCGCCGAGTGACCAAGTCTGTGAAGGTTTGGAAGTCGCCTGAAGACTTACCACGAGTGATTGGACGAGGTCTGCGTGACCTTAGTTCAAGGAGATTATAGTGAGGACTGGGTGTCCTGAGCTGCGTGCTCAGCGACTGGGTGTCTGGGACCGTGTGTCCTTGAGTTTAAATACTCAGCCGCTCCAACCAGACGTACAACTGAGACAGCTGTTGGAACTGGTCTACCAAATCATTGTCTTCACCAACCTACTGGTTCCATTTCCTCAACCCTTTCATTTCCTCATTACTGTGTTGAGTGTTTGTTCATATCTATGATTGAAGACTTTGACTGAAGACTTTCTCAATTTCCTCAGTTCAATTTCTTCAGTCTGTTTGTCTTCATCTTGTGTTATCCTGTGATTACGCTTTCTATACTCTGTGCTAGTCTTCATTTCATCATGATGACCATGCTTGTATTCTGTTATGCTTACTTCTGAGTACTTATTCCACTGCTAATAGTTCTTCGCTAAGGAATTTCCTCACCGGCAAATTCCTCAGTGAAGAATTCATAAAAATCGCGTATTCACCCCCCCTCTAGTCGACATAACGCACTTCCACACCAGAGTCCTCATGAAGAAATCATGGAAGTTTACAGGAACGCCATGAATGATATTGAAAATCATATTCTTCATGATGCCAACGACTTCTTCATCATTTGAGTCGTCGCCTTTGATAGGACTCATTGTCTTCGTCAGAATGCGATAGACAGTCCGTGGCACATACAGTAATTCCTTGATGAGGAATTTGGTTCAAGGGGCTTGCCCTGGCTTCAAGGGCTTCATCAGCACTTGCATGTAATGATTTGTAAGCTCAGGTTCATTGTAGATTCAACGAGCACCTTCAAGGGGAGGACTGAGTGGGAGGGCACGAAGCAATCCAGTTGTTGGTGCCTTGTAGTGAGTATTTTCTGACATCCAGTCCAGCACCCATGAGTTCACATCTTCAGAATTTCCTGTGATGTGCAGCGTTGCATAGAACTGAAGAATGAGTTCTTCATTCCAATCACAGATGTCAGTGCAGAAATTCAGCAATCCAGCATCGTGAAGAACACTAAGGACTGGCTCCAAGCACGGCAGAGATTCCATGTCCATGTGAGGAATGTGTTCATGATCGAAGACTTTGTCTTTGTTGAATAGCACTGAGGAATAGAAATTGGGTTGACTAGCAGTTCAGAAACGCCTCTTCCTTATGCGAGCAGAATCATAGGGATTGTAGTCTGTGAAGAACACATGCTCGTTGAAGAAATCTTCAGCCTTGAACTTTTGCTTCTTTGAGAATGGATCCTTTGGCTTGGGCAGAGGAGTGTCAGTGAGTTGCATCACAACCTCAGGAATCGCAATCTCCGGTTCTTCAGGCTGAGGAATTTCTCGTTCCTCTTTAGTGGCAGTCTGCGTGTTCAAAGGATCAGCAGCAGCAGTTTCTTCAGCACTAGTGGCTAGAATTTCTTCATGCACAGACGAGGTGGGATGAGTTTCTTCAGAGCCCATTTGAACGGTTGGTGCAGGGGACTGAGGTATTTGTTGTATTGGGGTGAAGAGTGGAGAATTGCGATGCTGACTTTCCCAAAAGTCATCGTTCATCACAGGCGTAGTGCATCCAATATCCACGTCTTCATCTTCAATTTCTTCAATGCCAGCCTCTTCAGTTGTGAACTGAGGCATTAGCGAGGAAGCAACAGGCGTTGAAGGGATCGCATCCACTTCAATTTCTTCATCAATCTGCTCTGACGAAGCAGCAGAATAATTTTCTTCATCAGATCCGCTAGGGATCACATATTCTTCACCAAAAGGAACAAGGTCCTTTGATGGCATGGTGGAAATCGGAACAACGTCAATTGGATTTTCAAGTGAGTTGGTCATAGGCTTCATTTTCTTTGGAGCTGAAGAATCTAAAGCAGATGATGCTTTCCTTTTCTTCACTGCAGCTCTCTCTGCAGCCTTGGTCTTCCTCACATCTGATGCAGATGGAAGGGTAGGAGTTGGTGTAGGCGCAGGAGGAGCTGAGGAATCTGTTTGAATTTCCTCAGGCGCAACTGATGCGGTTGCCCTGACTTCTTCATTTTCTTTAGGCGCACCACTAGTGGATGCCCTGGTAGTGTCTTCAGCGGCTGGAATGGAGTCATCAGCCCTGTAACTAGCATTTTCATCAGCAGCCTGAAAGTCATCAGCGGTGCTGGCATGTTCTTCAGTTTGCTGAGTAGAAGCTTCAGCTTGAGGAATTTCTTGCTGCGACGGGGCTGCAACAATGGTGAACTTCTCAGTCAGTTTAACGAACCTGACTTTGGCTCCTTGCCAATTAGTATAATAAGCACTGAAATCATCACTGAGGGCTTTGATTTCAGACTGGATCTTGAGGAGTTCATCAGTTGTCATTTTGACAACGTTTTTCCTCAGGAACTTCTCTTTCCTGAACTGAGCCTTCTTGATTTGCCTAGCCTTCTCAAATTTCCATTTATCTTCAGTGATGAAATGGGTCAGCATGTGACTTTGGCTAGGACTCAAATGAAAATCAGGCATAGGAGTGTTTGGGTCCTTGTGCCAGAGATCAATGTAGTCGAGGATCGCCTTTGGATCCAAAAGCAGTGGCACATTTGTGCCTTTGGCTCTAGCGGCCCTTTCTTGCCTGTGTCTGATGATTTCTGCAAGTTCATCATCATCAGCTTCATCGTCAGATGGCACTTGGAAGGCAACCTGTTTCTTCTTTAGATTTGGCCGAGGACCTCGACCAGCTGTTGCCTTTGTCTTCAGCAGAGTGGGGCCTGATGAAGAGTTTGGTACAGCTGAGGAACTCGCTGAGACACCAGAGGCAATAGAGATGCCTGCAGTCCTTTGGCATGTGGCCAGATGTACAGGTGTTGAGGACTTTGGGGGAGGAGCTGAGGACTTTGGAGGAGCAGGATCAGCATGAGGAACTGGCCGTGAGGGCTTTGAAGAATCTAGCCATGAGGGCTTTGAAGATTCTGGCCGTGAGGGCATTGCTGAGGAACTTGGCCGTGAGGGCACAGTTGGTGAAGCACTTGGCTTGTGAGCGGGCTTCTTTGCCATTAATTTTCTAGGCCTGACAGAGGCCTCAGTGGCAGCAGCAGTAGCAGAGTCTTCATTGAATTTCCTCACTGCTTCTTTGGCTTGTCTTGCCAACTTGGCTTGGCGTTTGGCCCATTCTTCAGGGAAATCCTCACCACGCTTGATGCTGGTGGAGTCAGCTTCTTGGCCAGGTGCCAATGGAGCTCTTGGGCATGGAGGATTTAGTGTGAATTTCTTCATATACTTTGGAGTTACATATCTGTACTCCCTCCATTCTCTTGCCCATCTCCTTTCAATCCTCTGTATGCGCACCTTGCGCTGATTTTTGTTCTCCTTTCCGAACTTAGCCTCATTAGGTGTGCAATAGTCAGCATAGATGTTCTCAGGTATTTCAAACGCAGTCATGACCTCAGGCCTCTTTCCTCCTTTATGTGGTTTCTTACCGTCTGCCATATTCTTCAGTTGAGGGATTTGAATAATCGAATTCTCTGAAGAAGAAGGCAACTTTTCTTCGAGGAATGCTGCAAATGAGTTAAGTTGATGAGAACCTAGTGATTCAGCAGCGGACATGAGTACCTGTGAACAGAGTATAGTTGCGAGGAATTTGAAGAGGTCATATGCGTTCTTAGAAGGTTTTCAAAAAGAACAAGTTTGAGGAATTTGACCAGATGAGTCTTGAAGAATTTCACTAAGAGTTCTTTGTCTTAGGTTCCAGAGTTGTATAGATTGAGGATCCACACATTTGAGGAATCTTGAAGAAAAATGATGCTTAGAGAAATGAATCAAGAGCAGATGACTAGTGAGGTGTTTTGTGTGTGAGGATTTGAAGAATAAAACACCTTTGAAGATTTTGTTGAGAAAATTTGAATCAAAGAGGGCAGTAAAAGTAACTTTTAATTACCCTTGATGAAGAACACGACGAACTGAGAAGTGTAGATTTGAAGCTCATCAGTTCAGATCTTCCACGCCCTAACTTGGCGGAGGAAGATAGCTACGATGGCGGCAGAGTGAAGATTTCCGCGGCCGGCGTGAGTACGACGGCGACAAGGTCGAGGCGGTGAAGCTCTTCCTCACCGGCGACAATGGAGTAGCGGCGGCGCTAGGGTTTGAGAAGCTCGAGTGAGAGAGAGAGAGCGGTCGAGCGGAGTAAAGGAAGTGAGGAAGGGGTGAGGGGGTATTTATAGTCGCAGTGAAAGATTGTTTGCCCAAAGATTTAGGACGAACGTGCCCCTGACCCTTCTCATTCGCTTGACATGTGTCACCCATGTACAGAAAAGTGGAGATCGTGTTAGATCGTGGGTGAATAGATAATTCTATCGTGGGATACGGGACGGTTTGAGCGGCAAAACCGAAAATTTGGATAAGATAAGTTTTTAAGTTTTGTTCGCAATTTCTTCAGCTGGCAAGGACACAGTGAAGATTTTGAACGAGTTTCAAATAGAACACACATGAAGAATTTGTGAATAGATTGGGTTGAGTATAGCATAGAGGGGAAAGGGTCCGATCACATTCACTTAGCAGAAAATGCAACTTGAAGAAATAGCCATAAGTGAATGCTGTATAGGACATAAACTCATATAAATATATATAGCCAATGAAGAAAAACGACGGAAACAATGAAGATTTTGCAAAGTTGAAGAATTTGAAAAACTGAAGAATTTCAAAACTAAGGAATTTCAAAAATAAAGATTTTCAACTTTGGTGGTGGCGTGACCCACCGTATAAGAATGATGATTTCAGACACCGCGTACAATTGTCGTAGGGTTCTGAGAATCAAATTCTTCATTACTTTCTTCACACTTAGAGTGTTATTCTTCATTGATTGAAGAAAAACGTTTCTTCGTGTGTTGCACATCTAAGTCATCAATTTTGCATAAGTGTTAGGATGAATGTCCTTTTTCAAAGAACATTTGAAGACTCTAAGATATTTAGCTCACACCGCAACTTGCTAAATCTCTTCTCATCCAAGGGCTTAGTGAAGATATCAGCTAGCTGTTCTTCAGCCTTCACATGATCAATAAAGATGTCGCCCTTCAACACATAATCGCGAAGAAAATGATGACGAATCTGAATGTGCTTTGTCTTCGAGTGCTGAACTAGGTTGTGAGCAATCTTGATGGCACTCTCATTGTCACAGTAGAGAGGCACATTCTTCACATTGATGCCGTAGTCCTTGAGAGTTTGCTTCATCCACAACAATTGAGCACAGCAAGAACCAGCAGCAATGTACTCAGCTTCTGCAGTAGACAGTGATACGCAGTTCTGTTTCTTCGAGGACCAACAGACCAAAGATCGTCCGAGGAAATGACAAGTACCATATTTTGACTTGCGGTCCACACGATCACCAACATAGTCAGAGTCAGAATATCTAATGAGATCAAAAGTAGAGCCCTTGGGTAGCATAGTCCTAGTGTTGGTGTGTGAGCTAGATATCGAAGAATATGCTTCACAGCCTTATGGTGTGATTCCTTCGGTGTAGCTTGAAATCGGGCACACATGCAAACACTAAGCATTATATCTGGCCTAGATACACATAAGTACAATAAAGAACCTATCATTGAGCGGTATACCTTGTGATCAAAGTCAATACCATTTTCATCAGTGCATAGATGGCCATTTGTGGGCATAGGAATTTTGACTCCTTTGCAATCTTGCATGCCGAATTTCCTCAGAACATCCTTGAGGTATTTCTCCTAAGATATGAATATGCCATTGTGCTATTGACGAATTTGAAGACCTAAGAAGAATTTAAACTCTCCCATCATAGACATTTGATATTCTTCACTCATCATATAGGCAAATTCATCACTATAACGTTGGTCAGTACAACCAAAGATAATATCATCAACGTATATTTGGCACACAAACAGTTCACCATCATAAGATTTAGTAAAGAGAGTAGGGTCGAGTGAACCGGGTGTGAAGCCATTCTTCACGAAGAATTCCTTCAAAGTATCATACCATGCCCGAGGGGCCTGCTTGAGGCCATAGAGGGCCTTGTTGAGTCTGAAGACTTTGTCAGGATTCTTTGGATCTTCAAAATCTGGGGGTTGAGCAACATATACTTCTTCCTCAAGCTTACCATTGAGGAATGCACTTTTCACATCCATTTGATATAAAGTGATATTATGATGGTTAGCATAAGCAAGTAATATGTGAATAGCCTCAAGTCTAGCAACAGGTGCAAAAGTTTCATCGAAATCAATTCCTTCAACCTGTGTGTAGCCTTGAGCTACAAGTCGTGCCTTATTCCTCACCACAAGGCCATATTCATCTTGCTTGTTGCGGTAGATCCACTTTGTGCCAATGATATTCTGCTTGCGAGGATCTGGACGTTTGACCAGTTCCCAGACATTGTTGAGCTCGAATTGATGTAATTCTTCTTGCATGGCCTGAATCCACTCAGGCTCTAGAAATGCTTCATCTACCTTAGTGGGCTCTGTGATGGAGACAAAAGCATAGTGCTCACAAAAGTTAGATAAATGTGAAGCTTTTGAGCGGGTGAGAGGACCTGGTGCTTCAATGTCATTGATGATCTTTTCAACTTGCACTTCTTTTGCAGCGCGAGGATGAGCTGGTTGTCGTCGACGAACTTGATCAGCATTTTCTTCAGCACCATTTTCTTCAGCATTTTCCTCAGGTGCATTAGCTCGATGATCTTCGCGTTCTGGAATGAATTCTTCAGTAGGAATGACATCCTCAGCAGCCTTGAACTTGATAGAATCCTCAGGTGCTGGTTCATCTATCACAGAAGGTAGGTGCTCTCTTTGCGAGCCATTAGTTTCATCGAACCGCACATCTACAATTTCAACAACCTTGTGAAGAGCGTTGTTGAAGACTCTGTAGGTGTGCGAGTCCTTTCCGTAATCAAGCATAAAACCTTCATGTGCTTTCGGTCCGAATTTAGTATTGTGATGAGGATCCCTAATCCAACATTTAGCACCGAAGACTTTGAAATAACTGACATTGGGTTTCTTGTCAGTGAGGAGTTCATAGGAAGTCTTCTTGAAGAATTTGTGAAGATATACCCGATTGATGATGTGGCATGCAGTATCAATTGCCTCAATCCAGAAACGACGAGGCGTCTTGTATTCATCAAGCATAGTGCGAGCCATTTCAGCGAGGGTTCTGTTCTTGCGCTCCACGACACCATTCTGCTGAGGAGTATAAGGAGAAGATAACTCATGAGTAATACCAAGTTCATCAAGATAGCCATCAAGACCGGAATTCTTGAACTCAGTCCCATTGTCAGTTCTGATGTGCTTGATCTTCACACCAAAGTTGGTTGAAGCCCTCGAGGAAAATCGTTTGAAGATTTCCTGCACTTCATGTTTGTAAGTGACAATGTATACCCATGTGTAACGAGAATAGTCATCAACAATAACAAATCCATATAGAGATGCATCATTTGAAACAACAGAATAATGATTAGGACCAAAGAGATCCATGTGAAGCAATTCGAATGGACGAGTAGTGGTCATGATAGTCTTCGATGGATGCTTGGCCTTGGTCATTTTTCCAGCTTCACAGGCACCACACAAGTGATCCTTGAGGAATTTGACATTCTCAATGCCAATGACATGCTTCTTCTTTGCAAGCGTGTGCAAATTCCTCATGCCTGCGTGACCAAGTCATCGATGCCATAGCCAGCCTTCTGAAGCTTTTGCCAGTAAGCACATGGCTGGTTGTGGTCCTGTAGAGAAATCAACAATATACATATCTCCTCTCCTAAAGCCTTCGAAGACTTTGGAATGGTCAACTTCCATGATCACAACACAACAATATCTTCCAAAGACAACAACCATATCGAGATCACAAAGCATTGAGACAGACATGAGGTTGTATAATAAGGACTCGCCAAGCATGACTTTGTCCATGTGTCGATCCTTTGAGATCGCAACCTTACCTAGACCCAATACCTGACTTTTGCCTTTGTCAGCGAAGATGATATGCTTCAGATGTGACGGTGTTAAGGGAGCATCCATCAATAGGTTCTTGTCACCAGTCATGTGATTTGTACATCCACTATCGAGGACCCACTCGTTTGCTTTGGGCTGATCATCCTGCAGATGAATTAGTGCATCTTACGAACTCATATACTTCATCAGTGAAGAATATGGTGTCAAATTCATTAGTTCAATTTCATCAAGCAATAGCACAGATAATCAGTGTGAGGACATGTCAAATGAAGGTTCATTTCATCATGATTCGCCTGCATCCTTTCAGGCATTTTGTCAGGCCCCCAACAAATTCTTCAGACGTTAAAGCACGTCTGGAGAACTGACCCTGCAGAAGAAGTTAGTTCTTTTTCTTCACCACCCACATCTGAAGGGGTGGCAAAGAATTCATCACTCTGTGAGCACCATATGAGAAAGGTGGCATAGAAGCTAGTCCACTTCGCTTCACATAAGAGGGGTTAGGGTAAGCATATGAATAAGCAGAGAAATTCTTCGAGGACTTATGAACATAATGATTTGAAGAATAATGCACATATTCATAGCCCTTAGCTCTACCCTACGAAATAGAAGGGTTAGCACGATGATGTTCATATGAGGACTTTGATCCATTTGAGGAATTTGATCTACGTGAGGAATTTTGTCCGTATGAGGACTTGGATCCATATGAAGAATTTGGTCCATATGAAGAGTTTGATCTGGGGTTCCTATTCTTCACTGGTGGTGTAGTGAGGACATTCACCTGAAGACTTCCAACATAACTTTTGGGAACCCATATTTTCTTCATAGGGGAACCGTTCCTACAGTTAGTGCCAACATATCTAGCAAATACTTCACCATTCTGATTTTTGAACAGTTTATAGTTGGAGTCAAATGACTCATCCGAAGAATGAGGAGATTCACATGTAAAGCCAGATAAGTTAGATGGATCAACTGGAGGTCCCTTTGCAGCAACCCATGAGGTTTTGGGGTACTGCTCAGGCTTCCAATATGTTCCATCAGCATTGAGTTTCCTCTCAAAGGCAATACCCTCTTTCCTAGGGTTCCTATTGAGGATCTGCTTCTTAAGCACATCACAAAGAGTCTGATGCCCTTTGAGGCTTTTGTACATGCCTGTCATATACAATTCCTTCAGCCCTGCATCGTCAGTGATACTAGCAATGTCCTCAGATGAGGAATTAGTGATAGCAGAGGCATGTGAAGAATTTGTAACATTTGGAGCATTTGAACATTCAGGTGAAGAATTAGTAGATTCACATTCAATGCACTTTAAGCATGATGGGTCAAATTCTTCCCGAGTAGCGCTGATTTGTCGAGCAAGTAATGAATCATGCTCCTTCTGAAGATCTTCATAACTCACTCTTAGCTTCTCAAGATCTTGCTTTCTTTGAAGAAGTTCAAGAGAAAGCTTCTCGTGATCAGATAAGAGAGCGTTATGATGACCTTGAAGGTCGTCAAACTTGGAATGGAGTCCCTAGAGACTTTCAGCCAAGGCTTTTGACTGATCCATTTATTCACCCAACATATCATCGCTCTTATTTAGCATGTATTGAACATTTTCCAAGGCTCTTTGTTGTTTAGTGGCAAGGGAAGAAAGTTTGACATAGCTAGGTCCAAATTCATCGCCAGATTCATCATCACTAGATTTGGATAGGTAGGATTCGGTTACCTCAGCACCGTTTGCCATAAGGCAGGGGGTAGACGATGATGATTCTGGTTCGAATGTCATCGCATTGAGAGATTCCTTGTAATCCTCAAACCAAGGATCATGACAAGTCCGGTGACCTTCATAGACCTTAGAGAGACGGTCCTAGATTAGCTTCGCGTGATTGAGATGCATGACGTTCCTGAACTGATTTCGGGACACACTAGAGCAGATGACATCCTTCACTGTGAGGTTAAGCAGTGTGTACTTGCGAATGTCATCAGCCTCAGCCATCTTGCATAGATCAGTAAGACCGATCTCGGTGACGGTCCACAGTTTGCTGTCCATAGCCATGAGTCGCTTTTTCATCATGGCCTTCCACCGAGGATACTCATGACAGTAAAATATGGGGCATGAAACATTCCTCGATCCTGCAGTCGACATAACTAGAACTCCAGGTGGTTAAACCAAAATCACACAGGACAAGGGAGTACCTTGCTCTGATACCAATTGAAAGTGCGTTATATCGACTAGAGGGGGGGTGAATAGGCGATTTTTATGAATTCTACACTGAGGGATTTGCCGGTTAGGAAATTCCTTAGCGAAGAACTACTTGCAGTGGAATAAGTACTCAGAAGTAAGCATGACAGAATACACACATAGTCATCATGATGAAATGAAGACAAACACAGAGTACAGAAAGCGTAAACACAGGATAACACAAGATGAAGACAAATAGACTGAAGAAATTGAACTGAGGAAATTTGAGAAAGTCTTCAGTCAAAGTCTTCAAACACAGATATGAACAATCACTCAACACAGCAATGAAGAAATGAAAGAGTTGAGGAAATAGAACTAGTAAGGTTGGTGAAGACAATGATTTGGTAGACCAGTTCCAACTACTGTCTCAATTGTACGTCTGGTTGGAGCGGCTGAGTATTTAAACTCGAGGACACATAGTCCCGGACACCCAGTCGCTGAGCACGCAGCTCAGGACACCAAGTCCTCACCGTATTCTCCTTGAACTAAGGTCACACAGACCTCGTCCAATCACTCGTGGTAAGTCTTCATGCGACTTCCAAACCTTCACAGACTTCAGTCACTCGGCGATCCACAAATCCTCTTGGATGCTCTAGACCATGACGCCTAACCGTCTGGAAGAAGTACAGTCTTCAAAGGTAACAAGCATCGGATCCATGCAGGATCAATCTCTTCAGTGATGCTCAATCACTTTGGGTTTGTAGGTGTTTGGGTTTGGGTTTTTCCTCACTCGATGATTTCCGCTCAAAGTCCTCGGAGGATGGGTTGCACTCAAATGACAAGTGTCAGTTTCTCTCGGAGCAGCCAACCAGCTAGTGGTTGTAGGGGGCGGCTATTTATAGCCTAGGGAGCAGCCCGACATGATAAGACATAAATGCCCTTGGATGATATGACCGTTAGGTGGATAAGCTATTTTGGGACAGCTGGCGCGCAGCACAACAACGGTCAGAATTTTGACTCTCAAATTCCTCAGGGCTATCATGTTCCTCACTGTGTAGGCAATCCACACTAGCGAATTCCTAACTCCCCAGTCAGAACAAATTCCTCAGGGACCAGAAGAACTTCGTCTCTGTCACTGAAGAAATTGACTAAACTGTATGAGATTTCCAATGGCTTCACTCGAAGGGATTGGTAGGTGTAGGATTTTGAGTTGAGCATCACATGGAAATTTTTCCTTAGTATTTCCTCGACCCCCTTTAACAGTACGGTGTTTCCTATGACTCAAGAAGGAGAAAAACAAAACTATGAAAACGGAAGTCTTCAAGCTTCATATTCCTTGCATGAATATCAAGTCTTCACGGACACACCAATTTCTTCACTTTCAAAGTCTTCATGAAAGTTGAGGGAGTCCTGGACTAGGGGGTGTCCGGATAGCCGAACTATCATCATCGGCCGGACTCCAAGACTATGAAGATACAAGATTGAAGATTTCGTCCCGTGTCCGGATGGGACTTTCCTTGGCGATACGGATATGTAGATCTCCTACCATTGTAACCGACTCTGTGTAACCCTAGCCCTTTCCGGTGCCTATATAAACCGGATGGCTTTAGTCCATAGGACGAACAACAATCATACCATAGGCTAGCTTCTAGGGTTTAGCCTCCTTGATCTCGTGGTAGATCTACTCTTGTAATACCCACATCATCAATATCAATCAAGCAGGACATAGGGTTTTACCTCCATCAAGAGGGCCCGAACCTGGGTAAAACATCGTGTCCCTTGTCTCCTGTTACCATCCGCCTAGATGCACAGTTCGGGACCCCTACCTGAGATCCGCCGGTTTTGACACCGACATTGGTGCTTTCATTGAGAGTTCTTGTGTGTCATCACCGATAGGCTCGATGGCTTCTTCGATCATCAACAACGACGCAGTCCAGGGTGAGACTTTTCTCCCCAGACAGATCTTCGTATTCGGCGGCTTTGCACTGCGGGCCAATTCGCTTGGCCATCTGGAGCAGATCAAAAGCTACGCCCCTGGCCGTCAGGTCAGATTTGGAAGTTTGAACTTCACGGCTGACATCCGCGGGGACTTGATCTTCGATGGAGTCGAGCCACAGCCGAGCGCGCCGCACTGTCACGATGGGCATGATTTAGCTCTATAGCCGGACAGTGCCCTGGAGGCCGCACACGAGTCCGCTCCGACCCTCAATTCGGAGCCGGCTACGCAGATCGAGGATGGGTGGCTAGACACCGCCTCGGGGGCTGCAACCTCTACGGTGATGGAGCCGAATACTGACCTTGTCCCTCGTGAAGCTCGTGACTCCGAGGTGCCGGACTCCTCGCTGGACTCCGAACCTCCCGCGCCCCCTCCAGTCGAATCCAATTGGGCGCCGATCATGGAGTTCACTGCTGTGGACATCTTTCAACACTCACCTTTCGGCGACATGTTGAGTTCGCTAAAGTATCTCTCATTATCAGGAGAGCCCTGGTCGGACTGCGGTCAGGACGGTTGGGATGCGGACAACGAAGAAATTCAAAGCCCACCCACCACCCACTTAGTAGCCACTGTCGACGATCTAACCGACATGCTAGACTTCGACTCCGAAGACATCGACGGTATGGACGAAGATGCCAAAGACGACCAAGAACCAGCGCCTACTGGGCACTGGAAAGCCACCTCATCATATGACATATACATGGTGGATATCCCAAAGGATGGGAATGGCGAAGGAACAGCGGAGGATGACCCCTCCAAGAAACAGCCGAAGCGCCGTCGTCAGCGGCGCCGCTCTAAATCCCGTCACAGCAAGAATGGAGATTCCGACACCGGAGATAATAACACCCCAGACAGTGCCAAAGACAACCCCCTCCAGCAAGATTCAGCACAGGAGGACGGAGACGCCAGCCCTCATGACAGAGCGGCAGACGAAGAGGTAGAGGATTACATGCCTCCCTCCGGAGACGAGGCAAGCCTCGACGATGACGAATTCATCATACCTGAGGATCCCGTCGAAAAAGAGCGTTTTAAACGCAGGCTTATGGCCACGGCAAACATCCTCAAGAAAAAGCAGCAACAGCTTAGAGCTGATCAAGATCTGCTAGCCGACAGATGGACTGAAGTCCTTGCGGCCAAAGAGCATGAGCTCGAACGCCCCTCCAAAAGCTACCCTAAACGCAAGCTGCTCCCCCGATTAGAGGAGGAGGCATATGAACCTGCATCACCAGCGGACAATACGGCTGACCGACCACCCCGTGGCCGCAACAGAGAGGCCTCTAGGCCCTCCACTAGAACCGTACCCCGGCATCGCTTGAAAAGCACAAGGCCACAGGGGAACGCTCTGGACTTGCGAGATATATTGGAGGATAAGGCAAGACAATCAAGATCGATCTATGGATCGCATGGGCGCCCCATGATACGTGACGACAACCATCGCGCCGGACACAGCAAGTCCGGTCGGGCCGAACACAGTAGACAAAGCTCTTTTGAGCTTCGTCGTGATATAGCCCAATACAGAGGCACCGCACACCCACTATGCTTCACAGATGAAGTAATGGATCATCAAATCCCTGAAGGGTTGTGAATATTGAATCTTATGATGGCACAACAGACCCCGCGGTTTGGATCGAAGACTATCTCCTTCATATCCACATGGCCCGCGGTGATGATCTTCACGCCATCAAATACCTCCCACTCAAGCTTAAAGGACCAGTTCGGCATTGGCTTAACAGCTTGCCAGCAGAATCAATTGGGTGTTGGGAGGACCTGGAAGCCGCATTCCTTGATAACTTCCAGGGCACGTATGTGCGACCACCAGACGCTGACGACCTAAGCCATATAATTCAGCAGCCAGACAAATTGGCCAGACAATTCTGGACACGGTTCTTAACTAAGAAAAATCAAATCGTCGACTGTCCGGATGCGGAGGCCCTCACGGCCTTCAAACATAACATCCGCGACGAGTGGCTTGCCCGGCACCTCGGACAGGAAAAGCCGAAATCCATGGCAGCCCTCACATCACTCATGACCCGCTTCTACGTGGGAGAGGACAGCTGGCTAGCCCGCAGCAACAACCTCAGCAAAAATTCTGGCAGTCCGGATATCAAGGACCGCAATGGCAGGTCGCGTCGCAACAAGAACAAACGCCGCATTAACGGCGACAATAGTGAGGATACGACAGTCAATGCCGGATTCAGAGGCTCTAAACCCGGTCAGCGGAAAAAAGCCATTCAAAAGAACTACTCCGGGTCCGTCCAATTTGGACCGAATACTCGATCGCTCGTGCCAGGTACATGGCATCCCCGAAAAGCCAGCTAACCACACCAACATGGACTGTTGGGTATTCAAGCAGGTAGGCAAGCTAATTGTCGAAAACAACGATAAGGGGCTGCATAGCGATGACAAGGAAGAGACCCGACCGCCGAACAATAGAGGACAGAAGGGTTTCCCCCCACAAGTGCGGACGGTGAACATGATATACGCAACCCACATACCCAAAAGGGAGTGGAAGCGTGCACTCAGGGATGTATACGTGATGGAGCCAGTCGCCCCGAAGTTCAACCCATGGTCCTCCTGCCCGATCACTTTTGATCGAAGGGACCAACCCACCAGCATCCACCACGGCGGATTCGCCGCATTGGTTTTAGACCCAATCGTCGATGGATTTCACCTCACCAGAGTCCTGATGGACGGCGGCAGCAGCCTGAACCTGCTTTATCAGGATACAGTGCGCAAAATGGGCATAGACCCCTCGAGGATTAAACCTACAAAGACAACCTTTAAAGGCGTGATACCAGGTGTAGAGGCCAATTGTACAGGCTCAGTTACACTAGAAGTGGTCTTCGGATCCCCGGATAACTTCCGAAGTGAGGAGTTAATCTTCGACATAGTTCCGTTCCGCAGCGGCTACCATGCTCTGCTCGGACGTACCACGTTTGCAAAGTTCAACGCGGTGCCGCACTACGCATACCTCAAGCTCAAGATGCCAGGCCCTCGAGGAGTCATCACGGTCAACAGAAACACTGAACGCTCTCTCCGAACGGAGGAACATACAGCGGCTCTCGCGGCAGAAGTACAGTGCAGCCTCTTAAGGCAATTCTCGAGTCCGGCCGTTAAGCGACCGGACACGGCTAAACACGCCCGGAGTAACCTACAACAAGACCACCTGGCACGTTCCGAGCACGCATAGCAATGCGGCCCCAACCCCAGCCCCTGCAAAATTGCAAGACTGGTCCTTCGTGTACATCATTACACTCTGGAGATACCATGGGCATAGGGGGAGGGGCACGACCACGATAGGCCTAGAATGCGGCTTAACCACACCAGGGGCTCTCAAGTGTGTCGTTCTTTTTTTTCTCTTTTTGTTTTTTTACCCACAGGACCCCGTTCATCAGAGGCCCTGTCCGGCAGTAGACCCGCCGAACTCATGATGCAACAACCAGGGAAGGAGAAAGGCAACGACGAATATCCAGGTGGTCTCCCTTACGAGCATTAAATCTGTTTTATACACCATTCCGCAGCCTACCCCTGGAGGGGGGCATGTTTAATAGTCCCATCCCTTGCTTATCGCACTATTTGTATCGTTCTGCATTCACAGCAGTATTTCTTGAATAAACACTGCAGCACCTTTTTGCTTATAATTGCATTTCTTTCTTATACATATGTTCATCTATGAAATGTTGCATCCGTACACTTTGGTATGGCTAAATACACCAGGGGCTTATGTTTCCCGCATCATGGTGTGATAAGTCCGAAAACTTTCACAAGTGCGGCACCCCGAACTTATAGCATTATATGCATCGGCTCCGAATCATGTCTTGGGTCAATAGTTGGGTTTGCCCGACTCCCATGTTTTGGTACCTTACGTTCCGCTGTATCGGCTAAGGTAGCACTGGGAGAACCACTGCGATTGCGCCCCAGTTAAGCTGGGCGAGCGCCTCAGTGGAGAAAGCTAAAACTGACCGTCATGATGAGGCGAGAGCCGGTCGCTGTTCGAGAGGTTTTTTTCGAGTCCCTAAAGACTTATGCCGCTTAGAGCGAGGAACCGGCTTTGTCCGGCCCAGGCGTGGATAGCGCCCCAAATTCGGCCTTCCGAACACTAGGGGCTTCGCCAAAATTTAAAATTATAGAATTCTATGGCTAAGTGAGAGTGTTCAAGCATTATAAGTCCGGTTGCCTTGTTCGTTGTGTTGAGCGCCTCCCTAGATGGACCCAAAAATGGGAACAAGAGTGCTCAAATTTATCCCGAACACCCCAGCACTCGTGGCATGGGGGCTGAAGCCGACGACTTACCATCTCTCAGATTTGATAAACGGCCGCACAGAAGGTAATATTTTAAATTAACAAGCGTTGCTTAGCGCATATGAACAAAGTTTTCAGCGCACAGGATAACAAAATGCGAGTCTACTCAAATAGTACATCTTTGGAGCACTCATCCGCAATAATGCGGGCACCCTTCAGGACACTCTTATAATACATCTCGGGCGTGTGATACTCCTTGCCCGGCGGTGGCGCGTCCGTCACAAGCTTCTCAGCATCCATCTTGCCCCATTGCACCTTTGCGTGGGCAAGGGCCCGATAGGCACCTTCAATACATGCGGAGTGCTTGATGACTTCAACCCATGGACACGCATCCACCAGCCGCCGCACCAGGCCGAAGTAGCTCCCAGGCATGGCCTCCTTGGGCCACAACCGAACTATGAGGCCCTTCATGGCCTCTTCGGCCACCTTGTGGAGCTCGACCAGCTGCTTCAGCTGGTCGCTAAGGGGCACTGGATGTCCGGCCTCAGCATACTGAGACTAGAAGACCTTCTCCATCGAGCTCCCCTCCTCGGCCCTATAGAAAGCGGTAGCATCGGACACGCTGCAGGGCAAATTTGCGAACGCTCCTGGGGAGCTCCGAATTCGGGTAAGTGATAGATAATTCACACTCACATGCTTACTTTGCATGAAAAATGCCTTACCCACCGCTATTTTCTTCAACGCCTCGATTCCCTGGAGGGCCTTGTAGGCTTCGGCCTTAGCGGCTTTGGCACTCTCAAGAGCTGATGCAAGCTCGGACTCTCGAATCTTCGAGTCGCGCTCCAAACTCTCATGTTTTTCCACGAGAGCCTGGAGCTCTTGTTGTACCTCCGCCACCCGCGCCTCCTGCTTCTCTCACTCGGTGCGCTCCGCGGCCACATTACGTTCGACCGCGGACACCGCCTCCTTCAGGGTCGCCACCTCATTCGTGGCCCCTGCAATACCCACGTTATCCTTGTCATTCTTCTTGCAACCAAATCCTTTTCTGTAAGGTACAATTTTAATAAGGTGTTACTCACCTTCCTTGTCCTCGAGCTGCTTCTTGGCACGGCTGAGCTCGTTCTCGGACCGCTCGAGGCTTTGCTTCAAAGTATTAACCTCCGCAGTCAGTGCGGCAGAGGTCAGCAGCACAACCTACAATCCCATATTGACATATTTTTTATGACTCATGCGTATATCTTTTTAGATCCTCAGTCCGGCTTTTCTTTCTGAACACCGAACCGAGCATCAGGGGCTACTGTCTATGCGGTACTATTTTACATATATCAAAATTCTTACCTCAAAGCCTGTTAGAAGGCTGCTGCAGGCTTCGGTCAGCTTGCTTTTGGCGAGCTGAACCTTCGGAATCACCGCACTCATGACGGTGCGGTGTTCCTCTTTGATGGAAGTGCCGTTGAGCGCCTCCAGCAAGCTATCCGGCGCCTCCGGTTGGACGGAGGCCGCCGGCGTCACGGTCTTGCCCTTCTTACGAAGGGGCCGCCCGCCGGACTCCGGAGCCACTACAGGTTCCGGTGCGGAGTCCGGTGCAAAGTCCGGGAGGTTGCCCTGCGGCACCTCCGGGGCCTCCTCCTTTTGGCAGGTCCCTTCCTGGGATCCCACCTCAGCATCGTCCGCATCATGGGGGGTGGAGGCGGTCGGAAGGGAATCCATATCTGACGCACCCAAGGACCCGCTCGACGAAGCGGGAAGATCATCCTTGGGAGGACTGCAGGGTTGTATGCAGCATTAGAAAGACACCATGTGGCGAAAAGAAAAATCATGCAGTTATTCGGGAGTCCAGATACTTACGATCTCGCCAGGGGCTTGGCCCTTGGAGGCCAATCCTCGTCGTTGTCGCCGGCGTTGGCAGAGCAGTCCGGGGAAAGAGTCCTTCCCTTCTTGGACCCTTCGGCCTCCCTCGTTGGGGAGGCCTTCCTTTTCTTCCCTTCCCCCGCTGGGGGAGAGGCCTGTTTCTTCTCCTCCTCGCCTTCGTGGGAGGAGTCCGCCTCGGAGTCATCGTCTGATGACACCTGAAAACGGGAACTCTTTCGAGTGCCCGTGGCCTTCTTCTTGGCCTTCTTCTCCAGCACCACGTGGGGTGCCGGAACCAGCAGCCCCGTTAAGCGGGCGTCCGCTGGGTCTGCTCGGCCTTCTTTAGCCAGTCCTGTCAAAGGAGAGGGAGTTTAGATCCCGCATAGAGTCAAACTATGGAAAACAAGTGTCCCGTAAAGGGCAAAATCGCTTATCTCCCAAGCACCGCAATCAATGGCGCGGTTGGGTTACCCACGTCCGTATTGATGGGAATCCCGGAATAAGGGGAACACGATCTCTACTTCGACAAGATGTGCCAAGGAAACCGCTTCGCTAAACGCACTGAGACAATTCGAGTAAAGGCTTGGTAGTGGTGTGACGTCACGCCACAAAATACGTCAGCAGATTGAACTTGTGTAAATATTATTCTCTCTACGGTGGTATGTGGAATTTATTTTGCAGAGCCGGACACTATCCTGGTGTTCACAATCTTCTATAAATTATTCGGAGGAGGAACCCGCCTTGCAATGCCGAAGACAATATGCGCGCCGGACTCGTCGTCATTGAAGCCTGGTTCAGGGGCTACTGAGGGAGTCCTGGACTAGGGGGTGTCCGGATAGCCGAACTATCATCATCGGCCGGACTCCAAGACTATGAAGATACAAGATTGAAGACTTCGTCCCGTGTCCGGATGGGACTTTCCTTGGAGTGGAAGGCAAGGTTGGCGATACGGATATGTAGATCTCCTACCATTGTAACCGACTCTGTATAACCCTAGCCCTTTCCGGTGTCTATATAAACCGGATGGCTTTAGTCCATAGGACGAACAACAATCATACCATAGGCTAGCTTCTAGGGTTTAGCCTCCTTGATCTCGTGGTAGATCTACTCTTGTAATACCCACATCACCAATATCAATCAAGCATGACGTAGGGTTTTACCTCCACCAAGAGGGCCCGAACCTGGGTAAAACATCGTGTCCCTTGTCTCCTGTTACCATCCGCCTAGACGCACAGTTCGGGACCCCCTTACCCGAGATCCGCCGGTTTTGACACCGACAAAAGTCTTCAGGAATACCAAAATCTTCAGTCGAAGATATTCATTTTTAGGGGTCGACTTTCTCTGTAAATATCAAACTCCTCATAGACTTATAGACCTGTATACACTCATAAACACATTAGTCCCTTAACCTATAAGTCTTCAATACACGAAAATCACTAAGGGGCACTAGATGCACTTACAAAAAGTATGAACCTTAGGCCTTGTTTCCTACCATTGCAATACCATTTACGCTCACTTTTATCATTAGTTACCTTGCTATTTTTATATTTTCAGATTACAAAAACCTATATCAACCATCTATATTGCACAAGTGTCACCATCTCTTCGCCAAACTAGTGGACCTATACAATTTACCATTGTATTGGGTGTGTTGGGGACACAAGAGACTCTTTGTTATTTGGTTGCAGGGTTGTTTGAGAGAGACCATCTTCATCCTACGCCTCCCATGGATTGATAAACCTTAGGTCATCCACTTGTGGGAAATTTGCTACTGTCCTACAAACCTCTGCACTTGGAGGCCCAACAACGTCTACAAGAAGAAGGTTGTGTAGTAGACATCAAGCTCTTTTGTGGCGCCGTTGCCGGGGAGGTGAGTGGTTGAAGGTATATCTTTAGATCTTGCAATCGAATCTTTTTGTTTCTTGTTTTATCACTAGTTTAGTTTATAAAAGAAAACTACAAAAAAATGGAATTGAGTTTGTCTCATATGCTTCATCTTTTAATATCTTTCGTGAGTATGATGAAAAGGAAAATTGTGCTCAATTGCTAGAAGAAGAAGTCTATAAAATGTTTGATACTAAATCTTTGAATGATGAGCATGATAGCAATGTTGTTAGTATGAACTCCTTGAATATCCATAGTACTAATGATGATCGCACTAGTCATGATGAAAATATCTCTTATAAGCATGTCGATTTTTGTGGAGAGCATTGGGTTTGCATGGACACACCAAATAGAGAGAATAGATATTGCAAGAGGCATAAGCATTTAGAAACTAAATCGTTGCAAGAAAGGCTAGATAAGAATGCTGAAAATTCACATTTCCTTTGCTGTACTTGTGAACTTTGCAATGTACATGGTCATTTACATCTCCGATGCAAATTATTTCATGATCGAATCGTTTCCAAAAATTGTGATGATTTGATTTCCTTGCACATTATAATGAACTTAGTTTTCTTTTGGGTTATGAAGAAATGAAACGTTTAACTAAGCATCTTCCAGAATTTGTCCTTGAGAAACTCTTTGATTTCAATCTAGAGGAGATTTATTTGTTTTGTGCGGTGAATTGCATTGAAAATCCTTATATTGCCAATTACCTAAAGAAAAGAAAGCAAATGGAAGATGAAGAGAATACTAATGAAAGGAAAGAGACTTCCCAATCTCCCCCTATTATTTCTTATGATGAATCAGGTAACGAGGAGGAGCTTTCTATTCAACCAATCTCATCAATAAGGAGCTCAAAGAAGAAGGTTGAACCCACACATAATGTGAAGAAGAAAAATAAAAGAAGGAGCAACAAAGGTAAAAAGGTATCCCTCCCAAATGATGTTGCTCCTACTACTCATTGTGATGATGATAATTTCTATACTATTGGTGCTATCCATATTATTAATAATGAGAGTGATTATGCTTATGATATGAAAGGGCCCAAGCTTGGGGAAGCTATGTTTGATGACGATGAAATATTTGAGAATATATTTGCTGAAATTAATGTTTGTCCCAAGCTTGGGGATGCTATGTTTAATGAACATGATATTTTTAGCCCCTGAAGTTTTGATATGCAAAGTTGTTATGATGATAACAGGCCACTTACCTATGATGATTATATTGATAAAAGTGGGTTTGGAAGAGTGTCAACTTTAGGAAGTAGTGATGCCACTATTTTGGAGGATGTTGAATCTTATAATATTTATGAAAGTGTATTTGGAGAGGTCATGACTTTATTTAGTGATGATTCCACTATCTTGGAAGAGGTTTTAATCGATTATGATGAGAACAAAGTTTCTACTTATGATGATTATTGTGATGAAACTTATGCTATAAAAAGTAGTGATGATTATATTTATAGAACTTGTCATGATTATGATTACCCTTTTTCTGAATGTTACTCTTTTAATGTGGAAACAATTTATAGTATTCGAGTCTCTTATGATACTCCCACTACTCCTAATGAGAAGAATTTTGCTTGTGTGGAGAGTAGTAAATTTTCTATGGTTGTAGATCATGAAAAGTATGCTTTAGGTGCTAGTTATATTGTTGAATTCATTCATGATGCTACTGAAAATTATTATGAGGGAGGAACATATGCTTGTAGGAATTGCAATAATGTCAAGTTTCCTCTGTGTGTGTTGAAAATCTTGAAGCTATGCTTGTTTACCTTCCTATGCTAGTTGATTATTGTTCCCATAAGTTGTTTGCTCACAAAATCCCTATGCATAGGAAGTGGGTTAGACTTAAATGTGCTAGTCATATGCTTCATGATGCTCCCGTTATGTTTCAATTCTTATCTTTTATGTGAGCATCATTGTCATCATCATGCCTAGCTAGAAAGGCATTAAAGAAAAGCGCTTGTTGGGAGACAACCCAATATTTAACTTTACTGTTTTTGTGTGTTCACATGATTATGCTGATGTAGTAATCATGTTTTATAGCTTTTGTTTCAATAAAGTTCCAAGTAAGACCTTTAGGATAGCTTACGGTGATAGTTGTGCTGATCCTGCTAAAAATCAAAAACTTTTGCACCCAGTAAATTAGTTTTGATAATTCACAGAAATGTGCTTTTGATCTGATTTTTTCTACTGTGGATTGGTACACAAATTTCTTAGGACTTCCTAATTCAGTAGGATTTTTGGAGTTCCAGAAGTATACGTTTTACAGAGATTACTACAGACTTTTCTATTTTTGACAGATTCTGTCTTCCTTGTGTTGTTTGCTTATTTTGATGTATCTATGAGTAGTATCGGAGGGTATGAACCATAGAGAAGTTGTAATACAGTAGATATTACACCAATATAAATAAAGAATGATTTCATTACAGTACCTTATTTGGTGGTTTTTCTTTCTTGTACTAACGAAGCTTATGAGTCTTCTGTTGAGTTTTGTGTTGTGAAGTTTTCAAGTTTTGGGTAAAGATTCGATGGACTATGGAATAAGGAGTGGCAAGAGCCTAAGCTTGGGGATTCCCAAGGCACCCCAAGGTAATATTCAAGGACAACCAAGAGCCTAAGCTTTGGGATGCCCTGGATGGCATCCCCTCTTTCGTCTTCGTTCATCGGTAACTTTACTTGGAGCTATATTTTTATTCACCACATGATATGTGTTTTGCTTGGAGCGTCATGTCATTTTATTTTGTTTTGCTTGATGTTTGAATAAAGTACCAATATCTGAAGTTCTTAAATGTTAGAGAGTCTTTACATAGTTGCACAATTATTTGACTACTCATTGATCTTCACTTATATCTTTCGGAGTAGTTTGTCGCTTGCTCTAGTGCTTCACTTATATCTTTTAGAGCACGGCGGTGGCTTGATTTTGTAGAAATTGTTAATATCTCATGCTTCACTTATATTATTTTGAGAGTCTTTTAGAACAACATGGTATTTTCTATGGTTATAAAATTGGTCCTAGAATGGTGGGCATCCAAGTTGGGTATAATAAAAACTATCATTGGAAGTGAATTGGATGCTATGATCAATTTGATACTTGATAATTGTTTTGAGATATGGAGGTAGTGATATTAGAGTCATGATAGTTGGGTTATTATGAATTTAAAGAATGCTTGTGTTGAAGTTAGCAAGTCCCGGAGCATGCACGTATGGTGAAATTTGTGTAACAAATTTGAAACATGAGGTGTTCTTAGATCGTGCATCCTTATGAGTGGCGGTCGGGGACGAGCGATGGTCTTTTCCTACCAATCTATCCCCCTAGGAGCATGCGTGTAGTGCTTGGTTTTTGATGACTTGTAGATTTTCGCAATAAGTATATGAGTTCTTTTTGACTAATTTTGAGTCCATGGATTATACACACTCTCACCCTTCCATCATTGCTAGCCTCTTCGGTACCGTGCATTGCCCTTTCTCACCTTGAGAGTTGGTGCAAACTTCGTCAGTGCATCCAAACCCCGTGATACGATACACTCTATCACACATAAACCTCCTTATATATTCCTCAAAACAGACACCATACCTACCTATTATGGCATTCCCATAGCCATTCCGAGATATATTGCCATGCAACTTTCCACCGTTCCGTTTATCATCATGACACACATCATCATTGTCATATTGCCTTGCATGATCATGTAGTTGACATCGTATTTGTGGCAAAGCCACCATGCATAAATTTTCATACATGTCACTCTTGATTCATTGCCCATCCCGGTACACCGCTGGAGGCATTCATATAGAGTCATATCTTGTTCTAGTTTTGGGTTGTAATTCATGAGTTGTAAATAAATAGAAGTGTGATGATCATCATTATTAGAG
>NC_041387.1:109636672-109665322 GCF_002162155.2 Triticum dicoccoides | reverse complement strand
GAAAGGCCAAATTAAAAAAAAAAGAGAAAGGCCAAAAAAAGGCCCAAAAAAATAAAAATAAAAAGGGGGCAATGTTACTATCCTTTTCGACACTTGTGCTTCAAAGTAGCACCTTGTTCTTCATATAGAGAGTCTCATATGTTGTCACTTTCATATACTAGTGGGAATTTTTCATTATAGAACTTGGCTTGTATATTCCTACGATGGGCTTCCTCAAAATGCCCTAAGTCTTCGTGAGCAAGCAATTTGGATGCACACCCACTAGTTTCTTTTGTTGAGCTTTCATACATTTATAGCTCTAGTGCATCTGTTGCATGGCAATCCCTAGTCCTCATGTTGACATCAATTGATGGGCATCTCCATAGCCCATTGATTATCCTCGTCAATGTGAGACTTTCTCCTTTTTTGTCTTCTCCACACAATCCCCATCATCATATTCTATTCCACCCATAGTGCTATATCCATGGCTCACGCTCATGTATTGCGTGAAAGTTGAAAAAGTTTGAGATTATTTAAGTACGAAACAATTGCTTGGCTTGTCATCGGGGGTGTATAAGATGGGAGCATTTTTGTCTGACAAAAATGAAGCATAGCGTAACTGTATGATTTTGTAGGGATGAACTTTCTTTAGCCATGTTATTTTGAGAAGACATGATTGCTTTGATTAGTATGCTTGAAGTGTTACTATTTCTTATGTCAATATGAACTTTTATTTTGAATCATTTGGATCTGAACATTCATGCCACAATAAAGAAATTTACATTGAGAATTATGCTAGGTAGCATTCCACATCAAAAAATCTGTTTTTATCATTTACCTACTCAAGGACGAGCAGGAATTAAGCTTGGGGATGCTTGATATGTCTCCAGCGTATATATTACCCGTTTTGGATGTTTATGGGCTTTACTTTACACTTTTATATCATTTTTGGGACTAACCTATTAACCGGAGGCCCAACCCATATTGTTGTTTTCTTGCCTGTTTCATTGTTTCAAAGAAAAGGAATATCAAACGGAGTCCAAACGGAATGAAACCTTCGGGAAATTATTTTTGGAACGGAAGCAATCCAGGGA
Source organism: Triticum dicoccoides (assembly GCF_002162155.2). NCBI lineage: Eukaryota > Viridiplantae > Streptophyta > Magnoliopsida > Poales > Poaceae > Triticum > Triticum dicoccoides. The sequence continues at coordinate 109,664,249 of NC_041387.1, read as the reverse complement.
ACTTGGAGTGCAAGTCAGGGAAGCTTCGAGGAGGCCACGAGACAGGGGGGCGCGCCCACCCCCTGGGTGCGCCCTCCACCCTCATGGGCCCCTCAAGGCTCCCACGGCCGACTTCTTTCGCCTATACATTCCCATATACCCTAAAAACATTGAAGACAACAATAGATCGGAAGTTCCGTCGCTGCAAGCCTCTGTAGCCACCAAAAACCTCTCGGGAGCCCGTTCCGGCACCCTGCCGGAGGGGGAATCCATCACCGATGGCCATCTTCATCATCCTGGCGCTCTCCATGATGAGGAGGGAGTAGTTCACCCTCGGGGCTGAGGGTATGTACCAGTAGCTATGTGTTTGATCTCTCTCTCTCTCTCTCTCTCTCTCTCTCTCTCTCTCTCTCTCGTGTTCTCTCTATGGCATGATCTTGATGTATCGCGAGCTTTGCTATTATAGTTGGATCTTATGATGTTTCTCCCCCTCTACTCTCTTGTAATGGATTGAGTTTTCCCTTTGAAGTTATCTTATCGGATTGAGTCTTTAAGGATTTGAGAACACTTGATGTATGTCTTGCCGTGATTATCTGTGGTGACAATGGGATATCACGTGATCCACTTGATGTATGTTTTGGTGATCAACTTGCAGGTTCCGCCCATGAACCTATGCATAGGGGTTGGCACACATTTTTGTCTTGACTCTCTAGTAGAAACTTTGGGGCACTCTTTGAAGTACTTTGTGTTGGTTGAATAGATGAATCTGAGATTGTGTGATGCATATCATATAATCATGCCCACGGATACTTGAGGTGATAATGGAGTATCTAGGTGACACTAGGGTTTTGGTTGATTTGTATCTTAAGGTGTTATTCTAGTATGAACTCTATGATAGATTGAAGGAAAGAATAGCTTCATGTTATTTTACTACGGACTCTTGAATAGATAAGAACAGAAAGGATAACTTTGAGGTGGTTTCGTACCCTACAATAACCTCTTCGTTTGTTCTCAGCTATTAGTGACTTTGAAGTGACTCTTTGTTGCATGTTGAAGGATAGTTATATGATCCAGTTATGTTATTATTGTTGAGAGAACTTGCACTAGTGAAAGTATGAACCTTAGGCCTTGTTTCCTACCATTGCAATACCGTTTACGCTCACTTTTATCATTAGTTACCTTGCTGTTTTTATATTTTTAGATTACAAAAACCTATATCAACCATCCATATTGCACTTGTATCACCATCTCTTCGTTGAACTAGTGCACCTATACAATTTACCATTTTATTGGGTGTGTTGGGGACACAAGAGACTCTTTGTTATTTGGTTGCAGGGTTGTTTGAGAGAGACCATCTTCATCCTACGCCTCCCACGGATTGATAAACCTTAGGTCATCCACTTGAGAGAAATTTGCTACTGTCCTACAAACCTCTGCACTTGGAGGCCCAACAACGTCTACAAGAATAAGGTTGTGTTGTAGACATCACCGATTTGGACCCAAAAGTTTAATGATATGGTTAGATTTTATCTTAATACTTTTCTCGTAGTTGTGGATGCTTGCGAGGGGGTGATATGTCTCCAACGTATCTATAATTTTTGATTGTTCCATGCTATTATATTACCTGTTTTGGATGTTTATGGGCTTTACTTTACACTTTTATATCATTTTTGGGACTAACCTACTAACCGGAGGCCCAGCCCGAATTGCTGCTTTTTTGCCTATTTCAGTGTTTCGAAGAAAAGGAATATCAAATGGAGTCCAAACAGAATGAAACCTTCCGGAGCGATCTTTTTGGAACAAACGCAATCCAGGAGACTTGGAGTGGACGTCAAGCAGCAGACGAGGAAGCCACGAGGCAGGAGGGCGCACCCTAGGGGGGTGGGTGCACTCCCCACCCTCGTGGCTCCCCTGACCGACCTCCTTCTCCTATATATACCTCCATACCCTGAAAACATCCAGGAGCACCATGAAAAACTATTTCTACTGCCGCAACCTTCTGTAACCGCGAGATCCCATCTTGGATCCTTCGCCGGCGCTTCGCCGGAGGGGGAATCGACCATGGAGGGCCTCTACATCATCTCCAAGGCCTCTCCGATGAGTTGTGAGTAGTTTACCACAGACCTTCGGGTCCATAGTTATTAGCTAGATGGTTTATTCTCTCTCTTTGAATCTCAATACAAAGTTCTCCTCGATCTTCTTGGAGATCTATTCGATGTAACTCTTTTTGCGGTGTGTTTGTCGAGATCCGATGAATTGTGGGTTTATGATCAAGTTTATCTATGAGAAATATTTGAATCTCCTCTGAATTCTTTTATGTATGATTGGTTATCTTTACAAGTCTCTTAGAATTATCAGTTTGGTTTGGCCTACTAGATTGATCTTTCTTGCAATGGGAGATGTGCTTAGCTTTGGGTTCAATCTTGCCGTGTCCTTTCCTAGTGACAGCAGGGGCAGCAAGGCACGTATTGTATTGTTGCCATCGAGGATAAAAAGATGGGGTTTATATCATATTGCTTGAGTTTATCCCTCTACATCATGTCATCTTGCTTAATGCTACTCTGTTCTTATGAACTTAATACTCTAGATGCAGGCAGGAGTCGGTCGATGTGTGGAGTAATAGTAGTAGATGCAGAATCATTTCGATCTACTTGTTGCGGACGTGATGCCTATATACATGATCATGCCTAGATATTCTCATAACTATGAACTTTTCTATCAATTGCTCGGCAGTAATTTGTTCACCCACCATAATACTTATGCTATCTTGAGAGAAGCCACTAGTGAAACCTATGGCCCCCGGGTCTATCTTTTATCATATAAGTTTCCAATCTATCTTTATTTGCAATATTTTACTTTCCAATCTATATCATAAAAATACCAAAAATATTTATCTTATCTTATTATCTCTATCAGATCTCACTTTTGCAAGTTACCGTGAAGGGATTGACAACCCCTTTATCGCGTTGGTTGCGAGGTTCTTGTTTGTTTGTGTAGGTACAAGGGACTTTTGAGGAGCCTCCTACTGGATTGATACCTTGGTTCTCAAAAACGAAGGGAAATACTTATGCTACTTTGCTGCATCACCCTTTCTGAGGGAGTTCTGGATAAGGGGGTATCCGGACAGCCGGACTATATTCATCGTCCGGACTATAGAAGCGTCAAGATACAAGACTCAAGACTTTGGCTCGTGTCCGGATGGGACTCTCCTTTGCGTGGAAGACAAGCTTGGCGATCCGGATATTGTGTTTCCTTCCTTGTAACCGACTCCATGTAAACCCTAGCTCTCCTGTGTCTATATAAACCGGAGAGGATGGTCCTTAGGAGGCCGATCACATTTACAATCATACCATCATAGGCTAGCTCTTAGGGTATAGCCTCTACGATCTCGTGGTAGATCTACTATTGTATTCCACATATCTTCAATATTAATCAAGCAGGAAGTAGGGTTTTACCTCCATCGAGAGGGCCCGAACCTGGGTAAACATTGTGTCCCTTGCTTCCTGTTACCATCAGCCTAAGATGCACAGATCGGGACCCCCTACCCGAGATCCGCCAGTTTTGACACCAACATTGGTGCTTTCATTGAGAGTTCCTCTATGTCGTCGCTTCGAGGCTTGATGGCATCTTCAATCGTCAACAGCACGGTCCAGGGTGAGACTTTTCTCCCCGGAGAGATCTTTGTGTTCGGCGGCTTCTCACTGCAGACCAATTCGCTTGGCCAGTTGGAGCAGATCGACAGCTTTGCCCCTAGCCACCAGATCAGGTTCGGAAACTTGAATTACACGATAGATGTCCGTGGAGACTTGATCTTCAACGGATTCGAGCCTGCGCTAGGAACACCGGACAGTCACAAGGAGCACGACCTAGACCTGTTGTCGGACAATGCTCGGAACATCATCCCCGAATCTGCCTCGGATCTACATCCAGGGCAGGATGTGTGGCCTATGGATGTAGGGCTGGACCCCGCCCCGCAGGCCGCACACTCATTGGCAGTGGAGCCAAACATAGGTCTCACCTCTAGGGAGGCCTGTAACCCTGGGTCCCCGGACTCTTATCCGGCCATTGGCCCTGGCCCGCACAATCTCGAGCCAACCGAGCCAGGTTGGGCTCCGGTGATGGAGTTTATCGCTGTGGACATCTCTCAGCACTCGCCTTTTGGCGACATGCTGAACTCATTAAAGTCTCTCTCTTTGTCAGGAGGCTCTGATCCGAACTATGTCCGGCTTGAGTGGGAAGCAGGCAATGAAGGAATTCGCTGCCCACCCACCACCCACTTTGTCACCATGATTGATGATTTCACCGACGTGCTCGACTTCGACTTTGAAGATATCGACGGTATGGACGACGATGCAAGAAACATACAGGAGCCACCGCTCACAGGGCGGTGGACAGCCACCCCTTCAAACAATATATACATGGTGGACACTCCGAAAGAAACCAATGGCGTCGTGGCAGTAGAGGACAACCCCTCGGGAGGAAAAGCAAAATATGGGCGTCTCCGACGCCACCCCAAACCCCGCCACATCAATACCTGTCCCGGAGATGATCCGGATAGTACCGAAGAGGAATACAGTCCTGATCAGCCGACCATCAAGCTGGCCGCATAGGCCACGGTGGGATACTTGGAGAGGGACAACTGTACACCCCCTCCGAAGACGAGGTAAGCCTCGACAATGATGAATTCGGCGTGCCTGAAGACCCAGTGGAACAAGTTCGCTTTAGGCGATGACTCATAGCCACTTCAAAGAGTCTACAAAGGAAGCAAGAGCAACTTAAGGCCGAATAGGATTTGCTAATAGAACGGTGGAGCAAGATCCTGGCCACCGAGAAGTACGGACTCGACCGCCCTAACAAAGGGCACACGCGGCACAACTGGCTACCTCAACCTAAGCAGGAAAACTAAAGGCACATAACCCAATGTCCGCACACCACTACGGTCCAAACCAGCAAGAAGGATACATGAAGAAGCAGCCTCAAGCCCCGGCACAACGGTCATAAACGGCAAATCAGGGAAGCTGGTATCAAGTTCAGCAAATCCCAGTCTGGTCAACGGACAAAGAACAGCTCAAGCCTATTCGGCCCAAGCCACAAACTCGGTCAGCCGTGCGAAATTCACAGTACTCCCAAAAGAACGGCGAAACATACTAATAGGGAATGCCGGATATTCAAAGTAAAGCAACCGGGCGTGTGCCGGAAACATTGAGGGGAGGCGCTTAGTCAAAAGCCCCCCAGAGCACAACAATAAAGTCTGACCGCCCCCTATCATACAAACCATAGCAATTCAATTGCAAACCCCCAGACCTAACAGTCCAGGGGCTCCTTAAACAATAAAACCCAAGCGGGCATGCAAATAGCACCTTCTACAAGGTATCAGGCACAAAGGCCAGGTTCATTGGCCCGCCGCCCCAACGGTTGTTTTTAGATAACCAAATAAGGTCGCGCCATCAGCGCGTTCCCCCTATACGGTATCACACCGTATGCTAACAGGATGAACCACATTGGCTAGATTCCATGTGGTAAATCATCAGGCCAGCACCGGTAATACACTCACGCCTGCGTGCCGAGCCAAACCCCGCCCTTAAAAGCGGAGATCATACAACCGCCAGAGTAGCAAGTTGCGCAAGCCTGTTAATATTTTGATACGACAACCAACTATCCGGACACCAACTGATGAGTCCGGGCTACTTCTCGAAAAGCGGCTGGGGTCAGCAGGGTCTGGTCAGGAACCTTTGGACCAACCACAGGAGGACATTCGGCGGCCTACACGCACTTACCTTGACAAACTAACTTTTATGCAGAACAGGTTTGGCAGCGTGAAGTCGGCTCGGACACACAAGGACAGGACCATGCAGGTAGACGGCAGTTCGGATTCACCTTCGATCCATTCACAGCCCCCTCTAGTCCAGCCACCACAGGTTCTGCCAGAAAACCATCTCTTCTTCATAATCATAAATCGCATTCATATGCACAGACATATCATATTACTGCAATGCATAGACTTAACTAAACATGCACCGGTCATCGTTCATCATCGACGCCTCTTTGCCATAAAAATGGCAGCCACGGTTTGGGTTACGCCCAGTTATGCCAGGGGCTCCACAGTACGGCAACAAAGTCCGACCACCTTCTCGGTCGCTCGGCACCTCGAACTTATAGCACTATATGCATCAACCCCGAATCATGTCTTGGGTCATTGGTTGGGTTTGCCCGGCTCCCATGTTTTGGTACCTTACGTTTCGTTCCGTCGGCTAAGGTAGCGCTGGGAGAACTACTGCGATTGTGTCCCGGATCTGCCGGACGAGCACCTCAGTAGAGAAAGCCGAAAACCAAGTGTCATGATGCGACGAGAGCTGGTCAGCTGTTCGAGAGGTTGCAAAATCCTTAAAGATTTATTCCGCATAACGCCACTATAAAATGCAGATTGTGACGGATCGGTCTACCGATCAGGCGCCAATAGAGGCCCTAGTCCGGCCTTCCGGACACTAGGGGCTGCACCGACCATACTCGAGTTCCTATGGCTAAGTGAGAGTAGTAAAGCCCTATAGTCCGATTGCCTGGTTCGTGGTGAGAAACGCCTGCTTATAAGGACCCAACCATGGGATAAAGAGTGTTCAGAAATACCCCGAACACCTCCATACTTCTCACATGGGGGCTGAAGCCGACGACTGGCCAACTCTCAGAATTTACATACAATAAATAGCCGCAAAGGAAGAACATATGTTCAAACCGAACAGGCAACATATAATAAAAGTGCCATTATCCCATATTACAAACGTTGGCAAAAATGCCCTCAGGGAAATATAATGTCTTTGGTGCACTTATCCGCTGCCAGGCGGGCACCCTTCATTACACCTTCATAATACAGTTCGGGCTTGCGATGCTCCTTACCCTCTGGTGGCCCCTCAGTTATCAGCTTCTCCGCGTCAAGCTTCCCCCAATGCACTTTTGCGTAGGCAAGAGCCATTCGCGCACCTTCTATATAGACTGATCGCTTGATAATATCAAGCCGAGGACAGGCGCCCACAATCCGCTTGATGAGTCCGAAGAAACTGCTGGGAATTGGCTCTGCAGGCCACAGCCGAATGATCAAGTCCTTCATGGCTAGTTCGGCCGCCTGGTGCAGTTCGACCAGCTGCTTCAGCTGATCGATAAAAGGCACCGGATAGTTCGGCGCTAGATACTGCGACCAGAAGTTCCTCCCCGCAGACTCACCCTCCTCAGACCAGTAAAATTGGGCAGCATCTGATATACTACGAGGCAGATCCGCAAACGCCCTGGTAAAATCAAGAATTCAGCTTGCCGCTTAGAGTTCTCCGCATTATAACATCATAACGGCCATAGATACAACAGGCCTTACCAGCTGCAACTTTCCGGGCCTCCTGAATGTCCCGTACAGCACCTCGGGCTTCTTCCCGAGCATCTTCCGTGGCTTGGAGAGCTTGGGAGAGTTCGGATTCTTTCCCTACTAGACTCTGCTCCAAGCTCTCACTTTTTGTCACAGCATCCTGAAGCTCCCACTCAGCTATGACGACCCTGGCCTCGTGTTTTTTAGGCAGAGCCTATTCGGCGGCAGCCTTCTCTTGGGCATCAGCCGCTGCCTTCTTCAGCGCCTCATATTCGGCACTCGCTCCTAGGGCGTATAACATAAATACTTTTCAATAGGCACACTTATCGATTTGTGCCCAACGCAAGACAATGTTCAAACATACCTTGCCTCTCCTCCAATTGCTTCTTCACACGGCCAAGTTCTTCTTCGGCCCGTTTCAGGCTCTCTCTCAGTTTGGACACTTCCACATCATGAGCGACCGTCCTCTCCTCAGACGCCTGTTTTCAAAAACATGGGTATACATCATTAAAAGTTCCCATTACAGCTGAGGATTTGATCCCCTGCCCAACTCTCTTTTTCCGGACAGTGTATCAGGGGATACTCCTCATATCATACTAATTCTTTAAAGGTTCCTTAGAAACCATACCTCAAAGGCCTTTATAAGGCCAAGACATGACTCATTCAGCCCACTTTCGGCAGCCTGAATCTTTCCAACCACCGCACCCATAAGGGTCCGATGTCCATCAACGACGGACGTGTTCTTTAACGCTGACAACAGACTGCTCGACAGCTCGGCGTATGCTGAGGTGGCCGGCGGAGTAGGCAAACCTCCCTCCATGGAGGATGGCCGCTTGCCCAATCCCGGAGCCTTAGGGGCCTCCAGAACTTTATCCGGCCCCGGATCTCTTTGAGACGACACCTCGGTGTCGCGCCCAGACTTCGGAAAAGGAGTCCCCGGAGGCGTCTCGCTCGCCACAACATTCGAGCTCAACGAATCCTCCGATGAGGATTGTCTGGCGGGAGACCTTGCCGGGCTGTATGAGATGTGGTGACAGTTAAAAGTACTATACCCGAACAACCCTCGATACATAGGCGTATTCGGATTTCAGTTACTTACGATCTTCCCAGGGGCTGGGCCTCGGGATCCCACTCTGGGCTGTTATCGGCGGCCGGGGTGGATGCCTCTGGAGGGGAACCTCGCCCTCTCTTCAGCGACTCGGCCTCCAGGGACAGGGAAGCCACGCGCTTCTTTCTGCCTGCAGAGTGAGGCTCGTCCTCCTTTGCCTCCTCCTCTTCGTCTTCAGAAGAAGGAGCGTCGCTGGAGCCTTCGGATTTGGCATCCGAAGCCCAGCGACAATGGAGGCCCCTCCGGATCTTCTTGACCTCCTTGGAGGCCTCCTTCTTTGTCGCCTTGTAAGGCGCAGGGACCAACATCTTCTAAGAAGAGGTCCGGCCGGTTCCTCCGGTAGCGGGGCCGGACATTGTATCCGCTCCACCCTTTTTATCCATCCCTAAAGCCACAATGAAGCACGATCAAAATGTCCCCCTCATGATATGCCAGCTGAAGCCTGGAGGGACAGGGCGTGGTTATAACTTACCGAGCTTGCAGAACAGGATGATTGATATCCCTGGTCCTCGGAAGAGTCCGGCCATGATTTGCTAGACTTAAAGAGCACCTTCCAGATATCCTCGTGGGAGGAATCATAGAGCTCCCAGAGGGTTTGGTGCTCGGTTGGGTCGAATTCCCATAAAGTACAGGCTCGACGCTGGCAAGGGAGAACCAGGCGAACTAGCATCACCTGGACCACGTCAACAAGCTTGACGTCCTTGTCGACCATATTCTGAACACGCGTCAGGAGCAGTGACAGCTCATCAGACGAGCACCAGTTTGGGCCCTTCTTGGGCCAGGATGTTAGCCGCAGTGGAGCTCCGGACCTGAACTTGGGAGCTGCTTCCCATTTTTTGCTGCGTGGTTTGGTGATATAAAACCACTAATGCTGCCACTCCTTGACGGAGTCGTTAAAAGTGCCCTTCGGCCAAACAACCTTGGGCATCTTGCTCACCATGGCGCCACCGCACTCGGCGTGTTTGCCACTCACCACCTTGGGCTTCACATTGAAAATCTTCAGCCACAGGCCGAAGTGAGGCGGAATCTGGAGGAAGGCCTCGCACACGACGATGAACGTCGAGATATTGAGAAAAGAGTTGGGGGAAAGATTGTGAAAGTCAATCCCGTAGTAATACATGACTCCCCGAACGAATGGGTGGAGGGGAAACCCGAGCCCGCGGACAAAATGGGGAAGGAACGCGACTCTCTTGTGGGGCTCCGGAGTAGGGACGACCTGTCGTGCAGATGGGAGACGGTGGCCAATCTTCTTGGCCAAATACCTGGCTTCTCGGAGTCTCTTGATATCCTTCTCCCGGACGGTAGAGGCCATCCATTTGCCTCCTGCTCCAGATCTAGACATCTTGGAAAAACCTCTCTTCGATGGAGAATAAGAGCGCTTAGGCATTGGGGCTCGAGCAGAGGGGAATGAGTTAGCGGAAGGAGAAGGCGTGGGTAAAAGAGGAAGATGCCCTATCTCTTTATAAGAGAAGGTAAAGAGCTTTTTTTGCGCCTCCCCACTTACCTAGTAGAACCCGCTAGTCTCCCACTCACCGCGATTAGCGGTACGGTTGGATTACCCATACCTGTATTGATGAGAATCCCGTGATGAAGGGACATGATCTTCGCTTCGACAATACGTGCTAAGGAAACTGCCTCGCAGTATATGCTGTGGCTGGTAGTGGAAAATTGGTTCGATCTAACCGAAAGGGCATGTCACGTTGCCTAAAATTATCAACTGAAGTATCATTCTCTCTATGGTGGTATGAGAAGATCATTTTGTAGATCCGGACAGGACCTACGCGTTCGATAATAACCTTGGAGTATTCGGAGGAGGAACCGCCTTGCAATGCCGAAGACAAGACTGCACGCCGAACTCATCATCATTGAAGCCTGGTTCAGGGGCTACTGAGGGAGTCCTGGATAAGGAGGTATCTGGACAGCCGGACTATATTCATCATCCGGACTATAGAAGCGTCAAGAGACAAGACTTCGGCTCATGTCCGGATGGGACTCTCCTTTGCATGGAAGACAAGCTTGGCGATCCGGATATTATGTTTCCTTCCTTATAACTGACTCCATGTAAACCCTAGCTCTCCGGTGTCTATATAAACCAGAGAGGATGGTCCTTAGAAGGCCGATCACATTTACAATCATACCATCATAGGCTAGCTCTTAGGGTTTAGCCTCTACGATCTCATGGTAGATCTACTCTTGTATTCCACATATCTTCAATATTAATCAAGCAAGAAGTAGGGTTTTACCTCCATCGAGAGGGCCCGAACCTGGGTAAACATTGTGTCCCTTGCTTCATGTTACCATCAGCCTAAGACGCTCAGATTGGGACCCCCTACCCGAGATCCGCCGGTTTTGACACCGACACTTTCCTCTTCAAGGGAAAACTAACGCAATGCTCAAGAGGTAGCAGGGGGTTAATCATAAGTAGGAGGTTTGTTCAAGTAAGAACAACACCTAAGCACCGATCCACCCACATATCAAATTATCAAAGTAGCGAACACGAATTAAGCCAACATGATCAAAGTGATATGATGAAATTCCCGTGTGCCCTCAAGAACGCTTTGCCATATAAGAGATTGTTTTGGCCTCTCCTTTGCCTCAAAAGGATTGGGCTACATTGCTGCACTTTTGTTACTGTTACCGTTACTTGCTTGTTACATATTATCTTGCTATCCAACAACTTGTCACCGACTACTTCAGTGCTTGTAGTTAATACCTTGCTGAAAACCACTTGTCATTTCCTTCTGCTCCTCGTTGGGTTCGACACTATTACTTATCAAAAGGACTACAATTGATCCCCTATACTTGTGGGTCATCAAGGCTCTTTTCCAGCGCCGTTGCCAGGGAGTGAAGCGCTCTTGGTAAGGAAAAATTATTACTACATGCTGAAATTTATTGTCACTTGTTACTATGGAGAATCATCCTTTGAGGGGTTTGTTCGAGGTATCTTCACCTCGACCGGAACCACAATTAATTTCCCCTCAATCTACTGCACCTACTGAAAATATTGGTTATGAAATTCCTTCAGGCATGATAGAACAACTGCTAGCTAATCCTTATGCAGGAGATGGAACTGAACATCCTGATATGCATTTGATATATGTGGATGAAATTCGTGGATTATTTAAGCTTGCAGGTTTGCCCTGAGATGAAGCTAAGAAGAAGGTTTTCCCTTTATCTTTGAAGGGAAAAACATTGGCATGGTATAGGCTATGCAATGATATTGGATCTTGGAACTGGAATCAATTGAAATTGGAATTTCACCAAAAAAATTATCATATGCATTTGGTTCATCGTGATCGGAATTATATGTATAATTTTGGCCTCATGAAGGAGAAAGTATTGCTTTAGCTTGGGGGCGGCTTAATTTAATGTTATGTTCATGCCCCAATCATGAGCTCTGAAGAGAAATTATTATTCAGATTTTTTATGCTCGGCTTTCTCATGCTGATCGGTCCACGCTCGATACTTCTTGTACTGGTTCTTTTATGAAGAAAACTCTTGAATTCAGGTGGTATCTTTTAGAAAGAATTAAACACAACTACGAAGACTGTGAACTTGACGAAGGTAAAGAGTTAAGAATTAAGCTTGAGTTTGATTGTGTTAAATCTTTTATGAATACCGATGCTTTTCAAAAGTTTAGCACTAAATATGGACATGATTGTGAGATAGTAGCCTCTTTCTGTGAATCATTTGCTACTCATGTTTATCTCCCTAAGGATAAGTGGTTTAAATATTACCTACCTATTAAAGAAGAAATTAAAGAACCCGACTTAGCTAAAGATGAAACTATCATTTACAATGTTGACCCAGTTGTTCCTACTGCTTATATTGAAAAACCACCTTTCCCTGTTAGGATAAAGGAACATGCCAAGGTTTCAAGAATGGTCAATAAAAGCCATATTAGAGCACCTAAACCTGCTGAACAAATTAAAGTAGAACCTAGTGTTGCTATGGTAAAAGATCTCCTGGTAGAAATTATTGATGGGCATGTTATTTACTTCTGTAATGAAGCTACTAGGATTGCCAAACCCGATGAAAAAGATCATTAGTTGGCATGCCTGTTGTCTCAGTTAAAATAGGAGATCATTGTTTTCATGGTTTATGTGACCTCGTTGCTAGGGTGAGTGCTATTCGTTTTACCTTATACCAAGAAATTATGAATGACGTAGCACCCGCTGAAATAGAAGACATAGATGTTACTATTAAACTAGCTAATAGAGGCACCATCACACCACTTGGGATTGTTAGAGATGTCGAAGTCTTGTGTGGGAAAACAATACCCTACTGATTTTCTAGTTCTTAGTTCCCCACAAGATGACTTTTGTCCCATTATCTTTGGTAGACCTTTCTTGAACACCGTTAATGCTAAAATAGATTGTGAGAAGCAAACCGTCGGTGTTAGTTTTGGTGATGAGTCTCATTAGTTTAATTTTTCCAAGTTTAATAGACAACCTCACAAGAAAGAATTACCTAGTAAGGATGAAATAATTGGTCTTGCTTCTATTGTTGTGCCTCCTACTGATCCACTAGAACAATATTTGCTAGACAATGAATATGATATGCATATGCATGAAAGAATGAGATAGATAAAGTCTTCTTTGAAGAAAGACCTCTGCTCAATCATAATTTTCCTATTGAAACTCTAGGAGGTCCTCCTCCACCTAAAGGTGATCCTGTGTTTGAATTAAAACAATTGCCTGGCACTCTAAAATATGCTTATCTTGATGAGAAAAAAAGATATATCCTGTTATTATTAGTGCTAACCTTTTAGAACATGAAGAAGAAAGATTATTGAATATTCTGAAGAAGCACCGTGCTGCTATTGGATACACTCTTGATGATCTTGGGCATTAGTCTCACTCTATGTTAGCACAAAATTAGTATGGAGCCTGATGCTAAACCCGTTGTTGATCACCAACGATGGTTGAATCCCAAAATGAACGAAGTGGTAAGAACTGAAATATTAAAGCTGCTGGAAGCAGGTATAATCTATCCCATGGCTAATAGTAGATGGGTAAGTCCCGTTCATTGTGTCCCTAAGAAAGTAGGTATTACCGTTGTTCCAAGCGATAAAAATGAACTCATCCCACAAAGGATTGTTACTGTTATAAAATGGTAAATGATTTAAAAAATTAAATAAAGCAACTAGAGAGGATCATTACCCCTTGACTTTTATTGATCAAATGCTAGAAATATTATCAAAGCACACACACTTTTGCTCCCTTGATGGATATTTTGGTTTTTCTCAAATACATGTTCACATCCCGATCAAGAGAAAACCACCTTTACTTGCCCTTTTGGAACTTATGCTTATAGACATATGCCTTTTGGTTTATGCAATGTACCTGCTACCTTTCAAAGATGTATGACTGCTATATTCTTTGACTTTTGTGAAAAGATTGTTGAGGTTTTCATGGATGGTTTTTTAGTTTGTGGAACTTCTTTTGATAATTGCTTAAACAACCTTGATCGAGTTTTGCAGAGATGTGAGCAAACTAATCTTGTCTTGAATTAGAAGAAATGACACTTTATGGTTAATGAAGGTATTGTCTTAGGGCATAAAATCTCTGAACGAGGTATTGAGGTGGATAAAGCTAAAGTTGATGCAATTGAGAAAATGCCATGTCCCAGAGATATCAAAGGTATTCGTAGTTTCCTCGCTCATGCTGGTTTCTATAGGAGATTTATCAAAGACTTCTAAAATTTCTAGGCCTCTTACAAATCTTTTACAAAAGGATGTTCCATTTGTTTTTGATGATGATTGTGTTGAAGCCTTTGAAACACTTAAGAAAGCCTTAATTTTTGCACCTATTGTTCAACAACCTGATTGGAACTTGCCTTTTGAAATTATGTGTGATGCTAGTGATTATGCTGTTGGTGTTATTCTAGGATAGAGAGTTGATAAGAAATTAAATGTTATCCATCATGCTAGCAAAACTCTAGACAATGCCCAAAGAAGTTATGCTACCACTGAAAAAGGATATTTAGCAGTTGTGTTTGCTTGTGAAAAATTCAGATCTTACATTGTTGATTCCAAAGTTATTATTCACACCGATCATGCTGCTATCAAATATCTTGTGGATAATAAAGATGCTAAACCTAGACTCATTAGGTGGGTTCTCTTACTACAAGAATTTGATCTACATATAACTGATAGGAAAGGAGCTGAGAACCCCGTAGCTGATAACTTGTCTAGGTTAGAAAATATTCTTGATGACCCACAACCTATTAATGATAGCTTTCGTTATGAACAACTAGCTGCAATAAATGTTTCTCATAATACTCCTTGGTATGCTCTCTATGCTAATTATATTGTTGCTAAATATATACCACCTAGTTTCACATACCAACAAAGAAAAAAATTCTTCTATGATTTAAGGCATTACTTTTGGGATGACCCACATCTTTATAAAGAAGGAGTAGATGGTATTATTAGACGTTGTGTACCTGAGCATGAACAGGAACAAATCCTATGGAAATTTCATTCAAAAGCTAATGGAGGGCATCATGCGAGAGAGAGAACTTCTCATAAGGTATTGCAGTATGTTTTTATTGGCCTAGTCTCTTCAAGGATGTACGTAAGTTTGTTTTATCTTGTGATGAATGTCAACGAATCGGTAATATCGGTAAGCGTCAAGAAATGCCTATGAACTATTCACTTGCTGTTGAACCATTTGATGTTTGGGGTTTTGATTATATGGGACCTTTTCCTTCCTCTAATGGGTATACTCATATTTTGGTTGCTGTTGATTATGTCACAAAGTGGGTAGAAGCTATTCCAACTAGTAGTGCTGATCACAACACTTCCATTAAAATGCTTAAAAAAGTTATTTTACCGACGTTCGGAGTACCTAGATATTTAATGACTGATGGTGGTTCACACTTTATTCATGGCGTTTTCCGTAAAATGCTTGCTAAATATGATGTTAACCATAGAATTGCATCACCCTATCATCCTCAATCTAGCAGTCAAGTTGAACTTAGAAATAGAGAAATAAAACTAATATTACAAAAAATGTTAATAGGTCAAAAATTGGTCTAAGAAATTGGATGATGCACTTTGGGCTGATAGAACAGCTTATAAAAATCCTATGGGTATGTCTCCTTATAAAATGGTTTATGGAGAAGCTTGTCATTTGCCTCTTGAGTTAGAACATAAAGCATATTGGATAATTAAAGAACTCAACTATGATTTCAAACTTGCCGGTGAAAAGAGGTTATTTGATATTTTCTTCACTAGATGAATGGAGAACCCAAGCCTATGAAAATGCCAAGCTATTTAAAGAAAAATTTAATGGCATGATAAAAGAATCTAAAACCCGGAATTCAAAGTTGGGGAATATGTTCTTCTATACAACTCTTGTTTCAGATTCTTTGCAGGAAAACTTCTCTCCAAATGGGCAGGGCTATATGTTATCGAAGAGGTTTATTGCTCTGGAGCTATCAAAATAAATAGTGCCTAAGGTACCAACCCGAAGGTGGTCAATGGGCAAATAATTAAACACTATATATTAGGTACGCCTATTAATGTTGACAATAATATTATCCAAACCATGACACCCGAGGAACATATTAAGGAGACCTTCCAGAACACTCCAGAATAACTGAATAAGAGGAGGTACATGATATGGTAAGTGATACGTCCATTTTGCATCATGCTTTTATATCAGTATTTATTGCATTATGGGTTGTTGTTACACGTCATATCACAATACTTATGCCTTTTCTCTCTTATTTTATAAGGTTTAGATGCAGAGGGAGAATGCAGGCAGCTGGAATTCTGGACTGGAAAATGAGCAATTATTAGAGACCTATTCTGCACAACTCCAAAAGTCCTGAAAATTTACGGAGATCAGTTTGTGAATAAATAAAAAATATTGGCGAAGAAAGCGGCAGAGAGGGGCCACCAGTCAGCCACGAGGGTGGAGGGCGCGTCCTACCCCCTGGGCGCGCCTCCTACCTCGTGGGCCCCCTGGCAGGCCCCTCACGCCCATCTTCTGCTATATGGTGTCTTTTGCCCTGAAAAAAATAAGAGAGAAGCTTTCGGGACGAAGCGTCGCCGTCTCGAGGCGGAACCTGGGCAGGACCAATCTAGGGCTCCGGCGGAGCTATTCTGCTGGGGAAACATCCCTCCGAGAGGGGGAAATCACCGCCATCGTCATCACCATCGATCCTCTCATCGAGATGGGGTCAATCTCCATCAACATCTTCACCAGCACCATCTCCTCTCAAACCCTAGTTCATCTCTTGTATCCGATATCTATCTCAAAACCTCAGATTGGTACCTGTGGGTTGGTAGTAGTGTTGATTACTCCTTGTAGTTAATGCTAGTTGGTTTATTCGGTGGAATATCATATGTTCAGATCCTTAATGCTATTCAATACTCCTCTAATTGTGAACATGAATATGCTTTGTGAGTAGTTACATTTGTTCCTAAGGACATGGGATAAGTCTTGTTATAAGTAATCATGTGAATCTGGTATTCGTTCGATATTTTGATGAGATGTATGTTGTCTCTCCTCTAGTGGTGTTATGTGAACGTCGACTGCATGACACTTCACTATGATTTTGGCCTAGGGGAAGGCATTATGAAGTAATAAGTAGATGATGGGTTGCTAGAGTGACAGAAGCTTAAACCCTAGTTTATGCGTTGCTTCGTAAGGGGATGATTTGGATCCATATGTTTCATGCTATGGTTAGGTTTACCTTAATTCTTCTTTCGTAGTTGCAGATGCTTGCGAGGGGGGTTAATAATAAGTGGGAGGCTTGTCCAAGAAAGGGCAGAACCCAAGCATGGGTCCACCCACATATAAAATTATCAAAGTAACCAACGCGAATCATATGAGCATGATGAAAACTATCTTGGCATAAATTCCCATGTGTTCTCGGGAGCGCTTTGCTTTATATAAGAGTTCGTCCAGGCCTATACTTTGCTACAAAAAGGATTGGGACACCTTGCTGCACCTTATCTACTTTTGTTACTTGTTACCCGTTACGAATTACCTTATCGCAAAACTATCTGTTACCGATAATTTCAGTGCTTGTAGAGAATACCTTGCTGAAAACCGCTTGTCATTTCCTTCTGCTCCTCGTTGGGTTTGACACTCTTACTTATCAAAAGGAATATGGTAGATCCCCTATACTTGTGGGTCATCAAGACTCTTTTCTGGCGCCGTTGCCGGGGAGTGAAGCGCCTTTGGTAAGTGGAATTTGGCAAGGAAACATTTATATAGTGTGCTGAAATTTACTGTCACTTGTTACTATGGAAAATAATCCTTTGAGGGGCTTGTTCGGGGTATATTCACCTCGACCAGAAGAGAAAATAGTTGATCCTCAACTTACTAAACCTACTGAAAATATTTACTTTGAAATTCCTTCGGGTATGATAGAGAAACTGCTAGCTAATCCCTATACAGGAGATGGAACATTACATCCCGATATGCACCTAATCTATGTGGATGAAGTTTGTGGATTATTTAAGCTTGCAGGTATGCCCGAGGATGTTGTCAAGAAGAAGGTCTTCCCTTTATCTTTGAAGGGAAAGGCATTGACATGGTATAGGCTATGTGATGATATTGGGTCATGGAACTACAACCGATTGAAATTGGAAATTCTCAGAAGTTTTATCATATGCATCTGGTTCATCATGATCGGAATTATATATATAATGTTTGGCCTCGTGAAGGAGAAAGTATCGCTCAAGCTTGGGGGAGGCTTAAGTCAATGTTATACTCATGCCCCAATCATGAGCTCTCAAGAGAAATTATTATTCAAAAATTTTATGCTCGGCTTTCTCATAATGATCGCTCCCTGCTCGATACTTCTTGTACTGGTTCTTTTATGATGAAGACTTTTGAATTCAAATGGGATTTATTGGAAAGAATTAAATGCAACTCTGAAGATTGGGAACTCTATGAAGGTAAGGAGTCAGGTATAAATGCTAAGTTTAATTGTGTTATATCTTTTATGGATACCGATGCTTTTCACGATTTTAGCACTAAATATGGACTTGACTCTGAGATAGTAGCTTCTTTCTCTGAATCGTTTGCTACTCATGTTGATATCCCTAAGGAGAAGTGGTTTGAATATCATCCTCCCATTGAAGTTAAAGTAGTAGAACCTACTAAAGTTGAATAAGAAACTATTACTTATAATGTTGATCCTATTGTTCCTACTGCTTTTATTGAGAAACCCCCTTTTCCAGTTAGAATACAGGATCATGCTAAAGCTTCAACTGTGGCTCGTAAGAGTTATATTAGAACACCTACACCCCTTGAACAAATTAAAGCTGAACCTAGTATTGCTATGGTTAAATATCTCTTAGTTGATAATATTGATGGGCATGTTATTTATTTCTGTGATGAAGCTGCTAGAATTACTAAACCCGATACTAAAGATAAACATAGACCTGTTGTTGGCATGCCTGTTGTTTCTATTAAATTAGGAGATCATTGTTATCATGGCTTATGTGATATGGGTTCTAGTGTGAGTGCAATTCCTCATTCCTTATACAAAGAAATTATGCATGATATTGCACCTGCTGAGATAGAAGATATTGATGTTACTATTAAGCTTGCCAATAGAGATACTATTTCACCAGTTGGAATTGTTAGAGATGTTGAAATCTTGTGTGGGAAAATTAAATATCCTACTGATTTTCTTGTTCTTGGTTCCCCTCAAGATAACTTTTGTCCCATTATATTTGGTAGACCCTTTTTGAATACTGTGAATGCTAAGATAGACTATGAAAATGATATTGTTACTGTTTGTTTAGGGTATATGTCTCATAATTTTAACTTATCCAAATTTCATAGACAACCCCATGATAAAGAATTGCCTAGTAAGGATGAAATTATTGGTCTTGCTTCTATTGTCGTGCCTCCTAATGATCCTTTAGAACAATATTTGCTAGACCATGAAAATGATATGTTTATGAATGAAAGAAGGGAAATAGATGAAGTATTCTTTAAGCAAGGACCTATTTTGAAACACAACTTGCCTGTTGAAATTCTCGGAGATCCTCCTCCGCCCAAGGGTGATCCCGTGTTTGAGCTTAAACAATTATATGATACTCTTAAATATGCTTATCTCCATGAAAAGAAGATATATCCAGTTATTATTCGTGCTAACCTTTCAGAGCATGAAGAAGAGAAATTATTGAAAACTCTGAAAAAGCATCGTGCCACTATTGGATATACTCTTGATGATCTTAAATGCATTAGCCCCACTCTATGCCAGCACAAATAAAATTGGAGAAAGATGCCAAACCAGCAGTTGATCATCAACGACAGTTAAATCCTAAGATGAAAGAAGTGGTAAGAAATGAAATACTAAAGCTTTTGGAGGCAGGTATAATTTACCCTATTACTGATAGTCAGTGGGTAAGCCCCGTTCATTGTGTCCCTAAGAAGGGAGGTATTATTGTTGTTCCTAATGATAAGAATGAATTGATCCCATAAAGAATTGTTACAGGGTATAGAATGGTAATTGATTTCCGCAAATTAAATAAATCTACTAGAAAAGATCATTACCCTCTACCTTTTATATATCAAATTCTAGAAAGACTATCCAAACATACACATTTTTGCTTCCTAGATGGCTATTCTGGCTTCTCTCAAATACCTGTGTCAAAAGAGGATCAGGAAAAGACCACTCTTACTTGCCCTTTTGGTACTTTTGCTTATAGACATATGCTTTTTGGTTTATGCAATGCACCTTATACCTTTCAAAGATGTATGACTGCTATATTCTCTGACTTTTGTGAAAAGATTGTTGAGGTTTTCATGGATGATTTCTCCGTTTACGGAACTTCTTTTGTTGATTGCTTAAGCAACCTTGATTGAGTTTTGCAGAGATGCGAAGAAAATAATATTGTCTTGAATTAGGAGAAGTGCCACTTTATGGTTAATGAAGGTATTGTCTTGGGGCATAAAATTTATGAAAGAGGTATTGAAGTTGATAAAAAGCTAAAGTTGATGCTATTGAAAAGATGCTGTGTCCTAAAGATATCAAAGGTATAAGAAGTTTCCTTGGTCATGTTGGTTTCTATAGGAGGTTTATTAAAGACTTCTCTAAAAAATTTAGGCCTCTAACTAATCTCTTGCAAAAAGATGTTCCTTTTGTTTTCGATGATGATTGTGTAGAAGCATTTGAAATACTTAAGAAAGCCTTGATTTCTGCACCTATTGTTCAGCCACCTGATTGGAATTTACCCTTTGAAATTATGTGTGATGCTAGCGACTATGCTGTTGGTGCTATTCTAGGACAAAGAGTTGACAAGAAATTGAATGTTATTCATTATGCTAGTAAAACTCTAGACAGTGCCCAGAGAAATTATGCTACTACTGAAAAAGAATTTTTAGCAGTCGTATTTCCCTGTGATAAGTTCAGATCTTATATTGTTGATTCCAAAGTAATTGTTCACACTGATCATGATTCTATTAAATATCTTATGGAAAAGAAAGATGCTAAACCTACACTTATTAGATGGGTTCTCTTGCTACAAGAACTTGATTTGCATATTATTGATAGAAAGGGAGTTGAGAACCCCGTTACAAACAACTTGTCTAGGTTAGAAAATGTTCTTGATGACCCACTGTCTATTGATGATAGCTTTCCTGATGAACAATTAGCTGTCATAAATGCTTCTTGTAATACTCCATGGTATGTTGATTATGCTAATTACATTGTTGCTAAATTTATACCACCTAGTTTCACATACCAGCAAAAGAAAAAGTTTTTCTATGATTTAAGACATTACTTTTGGGATGACCCACGCCTTTATAAAGAAGGAGTAGATGGTGTTATTAGACGTTGTGTACCTGAGCATGAACATGAACAGATCCTACGCAAGTGTCACTCCGAGGCTTACGGAGGACACCACGCTGGAGATAGAACTGCACATAAGGTATTGCAATCCAGTTTTTCTTGGCCTACTCTCTTCAAGGATGCTCGTAAGTTTGTCTTGTCTTGTGATGAATGCCAAAGAATTGGTAATATTAGTAGACGTCAGGAAATGCCTATGAATTATTCACTTGTTATCGAACCATTTGATGTTTGGGGCTTTGATTATATGGGACCCTTTCCTTCCTCTAAGGGGTATACACATATTTTAGTTGCTGTTGATTATGTTACTAAGTGGGTAGAAGCTATTCAAACTAGTAGTGCTGATCATAACACTTCTATTAAGATGCTTAAAGAAGTTATTTTTTCCGAGGTTTGGAGTCCCTAGATATTTAATGATTGATGGTGGTTCACATTTTATTCATGGTGCTTTTCGTAAAATGCTTGCTAAGTATGATGTTAATCATAGAATTGCATCTCCATATCATGCTCAGCCTAGTGGTCAAGTAGAATTGAGTAATAGAGAGATTAAATTGATTTTGCAAAAGACTGTTAATAGATCTAGAAAATTGGTCCAAGAAACTTGAAGATGCATTATGGGCTTATAGAACTGCTTATAAAAATCCTATGGGTATGTCTCCGTATAAAATGGTTTATGGAAAGGCATGTCACTTACCTCTCGAACTAGAACATAAGACATATTGGTATATTAAAGAGCTCAATTATGATTTCAAACTTGCCGGCGAGAAGAGGTTATTTGACATTAGCTTTCTTGATGAATGGAGAACCCAAGCCTATGAGAATGCCAAGTTGTTTAAAGAAAGGGTTAAAAGATGGCATGGCAAACGGATACAAAAGCGTGAGTTTAATATAGGTGATTAGATTTTTTGCAGGAATACTTCTCTCTAAATGGGAAGGTCCTTAAATTATCAAGGAGGTCTATCGTTTCAGTGCCATCAAAATCAACAACGCCGAAGGCACAAATTCGAAGGTGGTAAATGGTCAAAGAATCAAACATTATATCTCAAGTACTCCCATAAATATTGAAACCAATATATAATTGACACCGTAACACCAGAGGAGTACACAAGGGACACTTTCCAGATCGTGTTAGACTCCAAAAAGGAATAGGTATGAGGTACAGTAAGTAAATCAACTCCAAAACTGTTCTAATAGCAATTTCTCTCTGTTTTGGAATATTTAAAAAATTAGGAAAATTAATGTAGTCCGAAAGAGACACGAGTCAACCACGAGGGTAGAGGGCGCGCCCCCTACCTCGTGGCCACCTCGTGTGCCCTCCGGACTCCGTTTTCTTGCACAATACTTCTTTTGGTCGGTAAAAATTCATTATATAATCTCCCGAGGATTTTGACCACCGTACCACAACAAAATCCTCTGTTTTTGTTTCGAGATATTTTTCTGACAGATCTAGATCACCATGATGTCTCCAAGCGCCCCTAAGGACAAGTTTTTCAAGAAGGTCATCAACCCTTACCTCGCGGAAGTGCTGCAACACCCTCAAACATTGAGATGCGTGAGGGGGTGCTGCACATCCGCGATGTTGAGGGACCGAAGAAGACCAGAAGCATGGAGACAAGACTCGAAGCAATGGAGCAACAAGTTTTCAAGTGCCAAGTGATTGTGGAACATGGACTCAACGCCAATCACATGATGATCATGGAGTTCACCAACAATCACAAGCTAGATGCCAAGAACATCGGGGAGGCCATCTTCAAGCTTTACGAGAAAATCGAGCACCTCCAGGCCCAAATCTATGACCTGCAAAACTAAAATTGTGAGTATGAATATAGGTTCAAGAGGATGAGTTTGGCTGCAGATTTGAGGATCCCAGAGACTCGTTCATCCTTCTACGATCGTGAGCCTATGCCTTGGAAGATGGACGGCAAGCCTACATCATCAACAACTCCATCATCACCACTTCGAACGAAAGAGACATAAATACATGGGTATGGGCACTCCCCTTGGCAATTGCCAAGCTTTGGGGAGGTGCCCTGGTATCGTATCACCATCACACCTCTATCTTTATCGTTTTTCTTAGTTTGATCCTTTTGGTTATATCTTGATCTAGTAGAATAAAGTTTAGTATGATCTAGCGTTAAGTTTTGTTTTGATCTCTATCTATGTAATCGAGTCCATGAGTTATATATAATAAAGAGTAGTTTTGAGCTGAGGGCTTTGCTATCTTTTTATGATCTTGAGGGAATTAAAGAAAGAATAAATAGAAATAAACAGATCATATGATTGATTTTATGGAGAGTAATGACTTCACATATAAAGTGTATGATGAATAAAAGTTGTTGAGAGTTGACAAACATAGTTTTGGTCATCGTTGCAATTAATAGGAAGTAATAAAGAAAGAGAGGTTTTCACATATAAATATACTATCTTGGACATCTTTTGTGATTGTGAGCACTCATTAAAATATGACATGCTAAAAAGTTGATGTTGGACAAGGAAGACAACGTAATGGGTTATGTTTTCTTATATCTGAAGAAGTTATATTGTCATGGATCATCCAACATGTTGAGCTTGCCTTTCCCTCTCATGCTAGCCAAATTCTCTGCACCAAGTAGAGATACTACTTGTGCTTCCAAACATCCCTAAACCCAGTTTTGCCGTGAGAGTCCACCACACCTACCTATGGATTGAGTAAGATCCTTCAAGTAAGTTGTCATCGGTGTAAGCAATAAAAATTGGTCTCTAAATATGTATGATCTATTGTTGTGAAGAAAATAAGCTTTATATGAACTTGTGATATGGAAGAAATAAAAGTGACGGACTGCATAATAAAGGTCCCTATCACAAGCGGCAATATAAAGTGATGTTCTTTTGCATTAAGATTTTGTGCATCCAACCATAAAAGCGCATGACAACCTCTACTTCCCTCTGCGAATGGCCTATCTTTTACTTTTACCTTCTACCCTCGTACAAGAGTCATCACTGGTACGTGTCGGTGCTATACAAACGGTTTTTAACCCCTTTCCGCAATGGCATTTGGAACTGTCGCCAAGTGAGTGTGGGCGATAGGGGGTCCTTCCCACATGACCCATAAACCGTCGGGGATAGGCCCTCCTGGCACACAGGCTGGGGCAAAATGAGCTCGTGTGCGATCGAACGAGGCATCGAAACCCAATTGTTTCCATTCGTATGTACATACCACATGGCGAATCCCAGAAAAACATTTCCATTCATATGTATATCACACACATTCAATCCAAGGAGTACGTTTACGTTCTTATGTACATCCCACACAGTTAATCTAGGGAAAACGTTTCTATTTGTATGTACTTCCCACATAGTCAATCCAGGGAAAACGTTTCCGTTCGTATGTACATCCCACACAGTCAATCCAGGGAAAATATTTTCGTTCGTATGTACATCCCAGACAGGTTTATGTATATTCTCGTGTGTGATAGGTGTAACTATCACACACGCTCTGCGTTGATTAATCGTTTGCTTTTATCAACTACATCACACACGATTTGATGAAGAAAACCATGTGGCATTGGGCTATCCATCACAAGCGCTTTTACTTCTAGAACCGTTTGCAAAGTTCCATGACCCATTTAGCAGGTTTATTACAATTAATAATTCCAGTATTATGCAAATTCACATTTCATATCAAACAACTGTTTGCCAATTTCATATCAGGCACATAGATATATTTTAACATCATAGTATGATAGCTATCGGAAAACAACACAATACATCATATAGATAGTTCAACTTCATAAGAATAATATTAGAACAATATATTCATTTCCCTAATCGAGATCATCTAGGCTCGCCTTATCCACCTCTGCTTTCAGTTCAGTAAGAACCTGTTTTGCACTGGCCAGCTGGGAAAGTGCCTCCTCCTTCGCCAACACCATCTTAGCAAAGTTTGATTCAAAAAATCTGAGCTCATTCTCCACCTTCCTCTTTTTATCCCACATCTTCAAATATTCTTCAGTGTTGACAACACTTTCTCTAAGCCTACCCCTGTTCTCTTCCTGATACATGCTCCAGAGCTTTGCTAGGCACATCTTCAAAGACTATGGCCACTCTTGATCAACCCACTCCAAGTAAGAACACTTCCGTTCATCCTATAATATTTAAAACTAGATCAGTAACAATTGTAGGGAAAATGGGTTTATAGCAACATAGAAAATCACCAATACTTATTTTAATAAACTAAAGAAACATGTTAATTATGACATATCTTCTAAAAAAGATCAATGTGCAAATGAATTAATTGCTACTGAGACAACAACCAAATTCTGAAACATCAGAAGCTATAATTAACTACAAAAATGCTACAAGTTCTTACTCATGTACTATAAATAACAAATTGAACATTTTAAGAGGAAGGTAAATAACTGCAACAGCATAGCGACAGTGTTTGTATGACAACAAATTGATACTAACATGTGTGTACATGCACACATTTAGTAACATAGAACAAATAGCACTAAGACCGTCCACTATGTATGCCAAAACCGTTGTAAAGACAACTGTTGCTACATCTTGCACTGGTGGCCTACACTGGCGAGCCGATGCAGTAGAAAAAAATCAAGGACCCGAACTCCGGAGCACCTAGTTGCTCCGACGCCCAGTTCCTTCGTGCCATAAAGATTTAGTATTTTACTGCTTGGCTGCTCGGATGTGTGGACAAGTTGGCTCCACAAACTGCTGAAGCGGTTCCAAATAATATTCTAATGGCACCGCTGATGAGATGGCAACATTTTTATATACTAGGTACAAACTGTGACACTGTCTTAGGATGCGTTTTGTTGAAGGTGTGGTATGAATGGGTTGGGACCATGACAGTGTCTGAATCACATCTAACAAATGATTTGTAACAACGAAAGAGGGTCTAACCTTCTATGCACATGCAAGAAACTTCCTCCCACTGTCCACAGATTCAAACGCAACTAGCTTCACGCATGGAGATTGATGGTAACAATGAGCAGGCAGATCTTCAGCCACCCCCCTCCATTCATTGCAATTGATGGTCCTAGGGAACTACAAGAGGAAGAAATGACTCAAATCGACCACCGGGTAAAAATCCCTCATTCCAAGTCATGGCCCGGGTGAGAGAGAGAAGAGAGGCATACCCGGGTGGTGAAGGAGTCGTCGTCGGAGGAGGAACCGCTGGAGAGGTCTTTGAAGAAGACCATGGCAACCCCGGCGGTATGATGCGAGACGGCGAGAGCGAGGAAGCAAGCGAGGAAGCGACTATAGCTTAGTAAGGAAGGAAGGAAGGGGGAAACAAGGGAAATGTGACTTGTGGTTGGGGAGAAAAGGGGATGGGGAAGGGGGGAGGGTAGATATTTCGGCGATAGGCCAAAATTTTTGAAATGTGGAGGGAAACTTTGCGCACAGTGCCGCCGGACACCATTCACTTTGAACGATAGTGTGCATCGCAAATGATTCTTCTAATTAACACACATGGGATGAGTTTGATAATTAAAATTTGGGTGGAAATTTCTCGGGTACGTCATTACATAATTTAACATCGCTTGCTAATTTGGGCACACAAAAGAGCGTATAGCACACAACCGAGACTTACTGAATCGAGCAATTTTAGTAATAAAATAGAGCCAGTTCACCTAAACATTGCTCTAACGAAAGACCAACATTAAAAACAAAGCCTAAGTACGAATAATTTTAACAAATCCGCCGCCGCGCCGGCCTATGCATAGCTGGTGTGAGATGAGATGTCGATGACTTTTCTTGGCGACATGCCGCCGTTGGTGGACTCCGCGCCCCCATGCTGAAGTCGACCGTGTCCCCGTCCTCATCCTCGGCGCCGCCCTCAAGGTTGTAGTACTCGTAGTAGTGGTTGTGCCAGAGCTCGCATTGGTACTCCACCACCGATTCCTCGACGGACAAACTCTTCTCTACCTCGACCTGGGTCTCGCGCAACTCCTCCTCCCGACGCTCCTCGATCTCCGCCGCCTCCTGCATCTCCAGCTCCCACTCGACGACGTCATGAGGAAGCAGGTGCTTCATGGCCACCACCGCCTTTTCGGACGTGGGTTGCATGCTGGATTCCAGGGTGCCCTAGAATATCTTGGCATGGATGGCCTCGACCCGGGCCAGCGCGACAGCGGCGGCACAGCCGACAGCTCGAGCGCTCTCGGCATTTGTAGCCGCCATCGCAGCAGCAGCTGCAGCCGTCTCGGCTCCTGCAGCTGCCCTGTCGGCTACCGCAGACGCCCTCTCGGCCGAAGCGGACGTGCTCAATGCAGATGCGGCGGCACTCTTGGCGTAGATGACCGCGCTCTTGGCACAGG
>NC_041387.1:109630982-109636269 GCF_002162155.2 Triticum dicoccoides | reverse complement strand
TCACGAAGCGTTTCCATGGCGTCATCTTTGCAAGAAGGGGGTCCAGGAATGGGGATCGGGATTTGTGGATTCGGTGGTTGCCGGCACTGGAGCAGACGAGCCGGCGAAGCTTAAGGAGGAAAACTTAAATAGACCCAGAAATTTTCATCACAAACGATTCCTACAAAACAACTGTGTGTGATGTTGTAGATATTTTTTATTAGCTATGAAAGATGAGTTTGGAGTAAAGTGGCAATGGATGGTGTTTTAAATGTACAAGAAAATTTGTAGTACTAATACAACTGCCATGTCAAATTTTGGAAAATTTCAAGGGTCATTTGACCTTTTAAGACATTTAAGTGATTTTCTAGCCATTTAATGACCGTAATTGAAATTTGAACTACATGTACATGCAACAGCTAACCATAATGGTTTGAGAAGTCATATTTTGTGTACTTGTGTTCATGTACAAAATTTTTGGCATGTTTGACGAAAGTTTGGACACACACCCCTCACAAACTGGCGTGAAACCTTGGTTGATGTAATGTCATGCCACCAAGATGATGTGGTAAATTTTTTGGCATGTTTGACGAAAGTTTGGACACACACCCCTCACAAACTAGAGCAATTCACTAGAAGGCTCGTGGTTCCAAGAGGAAACAATGCATGTTTGATGAAGAACGGGAGATAGCTTCCTCTTACTGCCTTCAAATTTTTTCTACGTGTAACATGCACTAATACAACTGTCATGTGAAAATTTGGAAAGTTTCAAGGGTCCATTGACCTTTTGAAGACATTTAAGTGATTTTCTAGCCATTTAATGTTCGTAATTCAAATTAGAACTACATGTACATGCAACAGCTAACCATAACGGTTTGAAAAATCATATTGTGTACTTGTGTGCGAGTTAATTCCATGTGCAGCAAATTAAAAGGAATTTTCAAACATGTTGGTCTCACGGCCTGGACACATGCATGGAGTGCCATGGCATTTTAATTCCAAAAAATAAAAAAATGATCAGAAAAACATGAAAAATTGCTTGATGTAATGTCATGCCACTAAGATGATGTGGTAAAAAAGTTGTCCTGTTTGACGAAAGTTTGGTCACACACCCCGCACAAACCGGAGTAACTCCCTAGAAGACTCGTGGTTCCGAGAGGGAACAATGCATGTTTGATGACGAACGGGAGATAACTTCCTCTTACGGCCTTCAATTTTTTTTCAACGTGTAACATGCACTAATACAACTGTCATGGGAAAATTTGGAAATTTTCAGGGGTCATTTGACCTTTTGAAGACATTTAAGTGATTTTCTAGCCATTTAATGACCGTAATTCAAATTAGAACTACATGTACATGCAACAGCTAATCATAACGGTTTGAAAAATCATATTTGTGTACTTGTGTGTGAGTTAATTCCATGTGTAGTAATTAGAAGGAATTTTCAAACATATTGGTCTCACGGCATGGCCACGTTCATGGAGTGCCATGGCATTTTAATTCCAAAAAATTAAAAAATGATCAGAAAAATATGAAACCTTGATTGATGTAATGTCATGCCACCAAGATGATGTGGTAAAAAATTGGCCTCTTTGACGAAAGTTTGGACACACACTCCTCACAAACTAGAGCAACTCACTAGAAGGCTCATGGTTCTGAGAGGGAACAATGCATGTTTGATGACAAACGAGAGATAGCTTCCTCTTACGGCGTTCAAATTTTTTCTACGTGTAGCGTGCACTAATACAACTGTCATGTGAAAATTTGGAAAATTTCAAGGGTCATTTGACCTTTTGAAGACATTTAAGTGATTTTCTAGCTATTTAATGATCGTAATTCAAATTTGAACTACATCCACATGCAACGGCTAACCATAACGGTTTGAAAAATCATATTTGTGTACATGTGTGCGAGTTAATTCCATGTGCGGTAAATTAGAAGGAATTTTGAAACGTATTGGTCTCATGGCATGGAGACATTCATGGAGTGCCATGCATTTTAATTCCAAAAAATTAAAAAATGATCAAAAAAACATGAAACCTTGCTTGATGTAATGTCATGCCACCAAGATGACGTGGTAAGAAAATTGGCCTGTTTGACGAAAGTTTGGACACACACACACACCCTCACAAACCGGAGCAACTCACTAGAAGGCTCGTGGTTCCAAGAGGGAACAATGCATGTTTGATGACAAACGGGAGATAGCTTCCTCTTACGGCCTTCAAAAATTTTCTACGTGTAACATGCACTAATACAACTGTCATGTGAAAATTTAGAAAATTTCAGGGGTCATTTGACCATTTGAAGACATTTGAGTGATTTTCTATCCATTCAATGACCATAATTCAAATTTGAACTACATTTACATGCAACGGCTAACCATAACGGTACGAAAAATCATATTTGTGTACTTGTGTGCGAGTTAATTTCATGTGCAGTAAATTAGAAGGAATGTTCAAACATATTGGTCTCACGGCATGGAAACATGCATGGAGTGCCATGGCATTTTAATTCCAAAAAATTAAAAAATGATAAGAAAAACATGAAACCTTGCTTGCTGTAATGTCATGCCACCAAGTTGATGTGGTAAAACAATTGACCTGTTTGACGAAAGTTTGGACACACACCCCTCACAAACCGGAGCAACTCACTAGAAGGCTCGTGGTTCCAAGAGGGAACAATGCATATTTGATGATGAACGAGAGATAGCTTCCTCTTACGGCCTTCAAAATTTCTATACGTGTAACGTGCACTAATACAACTGTCCTGTGAAAATTTGGAAAATTTCAGGGGTCATTTGACCTTTTAAGTCATTTAAGTGATCCATTTAATGACCGTAATTCAAATTTGAATTACATCTACATGCAATGGCTAACCATAACGGTTTAAAAATCATATTTGTGTACTTGTGTGCGAGTTAAAAAATCATCACACGATGTAAATATCTGGTGTTAAAAAAATGTAAAATCTGGCAGGACAACCGGCCCCACACGATTAGCACTCTATTTCGTGCCTCGAGGTTTGGAAGGTGAGTGGCGGGCGTTATTAATCAGACACGGTTCTGCATTGGGAACCTGGCGGGGGGATGAACCCTGGGTAGCCTCATCCACACCTTAGCAGATTTCAAGACACCGGGGCTAGCCTAGCTCCTCAGTCCGACTGGTCGCAAGGCCGGCCTCCATGGCCGGCTGAAGCTGACCATCCGCCTCCTAGAAGACGGTGCACCCTAGAAGGCAGCGAGGGATGGGCCGGCTTCTAGCTGGCGGCCCATCGCCACCTCAAAGTATTCACCCACCCGCTACGACAAGACAGGGCGAGGCAACATTGCCACCTGCCACCCCGGATCCCGGAAGGAACGTGGCGACAGTGCAGACGTACCAGGCGGACACCTCTCTCCTGGCACAACACTGTAGCCACGCGGCCCATGACGATGCCTATGTCAGGCAGGGCCATGCCCCCACGACGGCGGTCCATGTGGCCCGCAGACGGCAGTCCCCACCATCCCGCGTGTATCAGAAGGCGGCAAGGCCTGGGCAGGCGGCCTCAAGGGGAGACCGACTCCTAGCAGGCGGCCGCCCCTCCCCTCGGAGTCTATGCACAATTAACCAGAGGTGACGGGGTGTGGCTACAGTGATCGCCCGCCAGGCGGCGGCACTGTAGCCATGTGCCCCCCGACCAAGCTATCGTCATCAGGGGCAGGGCTACAGTGCAGCCTGGTCCCCCTAGCCTGCAGGCGACGGTCCCTACCTGTCGGCCAGGTTCACGGTAGCCGGCGGGACCCACCAGGTGGTAAGCCTCAGCAGCCGGCGAAGAAGCCAGAGCCCAGGGACACTGACGGCCGGGTCCCAGGACCAGTCGGATTACCATTGTAGCCCTAGGGGTAGGCCTATATAAACCCCCAGGGACACCCATGCAAAGGGTTCAGCCCATTTAGATCACACACCCCCATAGCTAAGGAGAAGAGTGCTAGCTGCCTTCTTCCTCCTCTAGCCCAAACAGCTCAAGGAGCAACCTTGTACTTTCTATTGATCATAGTGATGCGGAGACCCTGCAGAGCAGGATTAGGGGTGTTATCTCCACGGAGAGCCTCGAACCTGGGTAAGACCCGGCGTCGTTTGTGGTCTTGCCTACTCCCGCTTCTAGAGCCCGACAACGTTCTATTGACCCCCTACATGATTAGCCACCCATTGGCATATGTCGAGGAAATACTGCGACATTTGGCGCACACCATGGGGCAAGGCGCACTGTTGTCTGATAACCCAAAAGTATAGGGGATCAATTGTAGCCTCTTTCGATAAGTAAGAGTGTCGAACCCAACGAGGAGCTAAAGGTAGAACAAATATTCCCTCTAGTTCTATCGACCACCGATACAACTCTACGCACGCTTAGTGTTCGCTTTACCTAGAACAAGTATGAAACTAGAAGTACTTTGTAGGTGTTGTTGGATAGGTTTGCAAGATAATAAAGAGCACGTAAATAAAAAGTAGGGGCTGTTTAGATAAAGAAGCAATAAAGTAAATATAGCGAGTGTGGAAAAGTGGTGGTAGGAGTTGTGAAATTGTCCCTAAGCAATTGACTACTTTACTAGATCGATAGCAAGTTTTATGTGGGAGAGGCATAAGCTAACATACTTTATCTTCTGGGATCATATGCACTTATGATTGGAACTCTAGCAAGCATCCGCAACTACTAAAGATCATTAAGGTAAAACCCAACCATAGCATTAAAGCATAAGTCCCCTTTATCCCATACGCCACAACCCCCTTACTCGGGTTTATGCTTCTGTCACTCAAGCAACCCACTATAAGCGAATCATGAACATATTGCAACACCCTACAGTGGGAATCCCTCACGCTTGCGCGACATGGAGGGCACAATAGGACAGCAACATAACCATAAGAAAATTAAACCAATCATAGCAATTCACCAATTACCGATAGGACAACGAAAATCTACTCAGACATCATAGGATGTCAACACATCATTGGATAATAATATGAAGCATAAAGCACCATGTTCAAGTAGAGGATACATCTGGTTGCGGGAGAGTGGACCACTGAATATAGATGGGGGAAGGTGATGGAGATGTTGGTGAAGATGATGGAGGTGTTGGTGTAGATCGCGGTGATGATGATGGCCCCCGGTGGCATTCCGGCGCCACCGGAAGCAAGGGAGAGAGAACCCCCCTTCTTCTTCTTCTTCCTTGACCTTATCCCTAGATGGGAGAACGGTTTCCCCTCTGGTCCATGGTCTCCATGGCGTGGGAGGGGCGAGAGCCCCTCCGAGATTGGATCTCTCTCTCTCTCTC
>NC_041387.1:109573881-109630733 GCF_002162155.2 Triticum dicoccoides | reverse complement strand
TCTCTATTTCTGCGTTCTCAGATTCTGCCCTTTCACCGTTTCTTATATTCTCGGAGATCTATAACTCCGATTGGGCTGAAATTTTAACACGATTTCTATCCGGATATTAGCTTTCTTGCGGCGAAAGAAGGGCACCAACCACCTTACGAGGTGTCCACGAGGGCCCAGGGCGCGCCTAACCCCCTGGGGGCGCCCCCTGCCTCGTGGCCCCCTCAGGCATCATCTCATGTTGATTCTTCTTCCCAAAAATCACAAATATTCCAAAAAAACTCCGTCAGTTTTTATCCCGTTTGGACTCCGTTTGATATGGGTTTTCCGCGGAACAAAAAACATGCATCAAACAGGAACTGGCACTAGGCACTGGATCAATATGTTAGTCCCAAAAATAGTATAAAAAGTTGCCAAAAGTATATGAAAGTTGTAGAATATTGGCATGGAACAATACAAAATTATAGATACGACGGAGACGTATCATTGTTCGAAGACACGTTCTCGACGGGAACCCGTTTCCTTCCCCGCGAGCGCAGCCAGCCCAGCTCGCCCGATGGCACTTGCGCCGACGATCTGCGCGATGTGGAGGCCGCTTGCGCCATGAGCTCCCTCGCCGATCTCCTCGGCGACGTCCACCTCACCGACGAGCCTGCCCCAGACATGGATTTGGCCAGCTCTGAGAGCTGCATCATTGACCTCCTCGGCAAGCTCCACATCGCCGATGTGCCCGCCTCCGACCTAGAGTCCGTTGGCTCCACCGATCTGCCCGTCGAGATGGTCATCGACTCCGACGCGGTAGATGTTGATGCCTACCCCGACCATGTAGAGATCATCGACGACCCGCTCCCTCACGCGGACAACATCACCAGCGCCAGCATCGTCACAGAGGTGCTGGTCATCAATGAGGACGGAGCCTCAGCGGAGCGGACCAGGATCCAATCCTTTCGACCCTGCGAGCCCTTGCCACTCCGGTGGAGGATGGCGCGGACAGTGCAACCCTGGAGGCACACCACCTCTCACTCCTAACAGCACCAAGCAGCTGGCTATTGCGAAGCGCCTCGCTGAGGCCTACTGGCGTGAGGGTTACCGTGCCATAGGCGGCACTCCGGCTGCTGGAGAGCCTAGCCGGCTGGGCGCAGTCCGGCAACGCGGTGCCACCGTCGCCAGCATCTTCGGGGCCAATCGCCCTATCTATGCCACGCCCATCGAGAACCTTCTGGCCGCCTAGGCGGCGGCAGAAGAGTTGGACAACCTAGAGGGCGACGAGAACGCCACATGAAGGAGCGCCTTCAGCGGCTCTTTGATGCGGCCGCCATCCAGGAGGAGACCGCCCGCCACGCGGCTGAACACGGTGTGCCAGATGAGACCCGCTTCCATCGCTGAGAGCATGGCGCGACCTCTCGGTCCCCGACAGGCGGTCAAGGCGACGCAGAGCCGGCTGCTAGCCGCAGTCAGCGCACGCACATCTCGATCGAGCGCGACCCTGATGGCCGCCCAAGAGTAGTGGAACGGCGAAACGACTGCCTGCCCCCCCCCCACGCAGGGAGAGGCGCGCTTCCCTGCCGCCTGTTGGGCACTCGACTCTCGGAGACCGGATAGGCCACCGCGAGGGAATCAGAGAGAATGATGCCCGCCACCGGATTAACCGACTCGCTAGATCCCTGGCGATAGAAGAAGAAGACGCAGTCGGCCCGCCTTGCTTCGGCCCCCGCATTCGCGATGAGCCCTTTCACAAAGGGTTCTCGCTCCCACGAGATACACCCAATTAGAACGGCTCCGTGAAGCCGGAAGATTGGTTGGTGGACTACTCCACCACAGTCAACATAGCAAGCGGCAACAGGTGCATTGCCGTGAAGTATGTTCCGCTCATGCTCCAGGGCACAGCCCGGACATGGCTGAACAGCCTCAAGCCATATAGCGTCAACAGTTGGCTGGACTTCACCGAAGTGTTCATCCGCAACTTCACCAGCACGTACAAGCGGCGTCCCAAGCCTCGCCAGCTCTCCATGTGCGTCCAAGGCCCAACTGAGTCCATATAACGCCCCGAGACCGACGCTCCAGAAGACTTCCAGCTATTCCGAGTTTTGCCGTGTGTTTTATTTGCTTGTTGCATTGCATCATGTCATCTCTTGCATTGCATCATGTCATCATGCCATCATGCCATTTAATTTTAAAACTCATCTAAATAAATTGTATGGATCTTTGATCCATTTAAATCAAGGGAAGGGTGACTTCTCTTTATAACATACCCTCCCAATATTTAGGGAGATATTATAAAAATTATTCCATTTATTTGGAATTAACCATGACACACTTGCAAATGAATCCCATGCCTTTCTATGTAAACCCTTGGCCTCAACTATTCCCATAATTTGTTTCATCACTTTTCCGGAGCTCCACCAAAAATCCGAACATTTTTGGACACTCCTAAATCCTAGTTTCCATTCAAACTCCTTTGGCGCAAGTTAAATAATTTTGGGTTTAACTTTGCCTATTTTGTTGGAACCACTTTTGTTGGGTTGGAAACATTCCATAAAGCCTTACAAAAATATCCCATCATTGTATTCTTCTCCATGGCCTCTTTCTCTTGATTCGTTTTGGTCTCTCTCTATTTTTCTGTAAGGAGTATTTCAAGAGAGAGGGGAGCAGTGCATAGCCAAAGCCCGTTTTAGGCCCACCCGCGGCCTGACCTAGCCGGCCCAAGAGGCCTGCCCGAATTCCTCTTATCCCCACTCGCTCGATCCCCTCGTTCCTCCTCCAGCGCCGCCATCGTCGCCCGCTGCCAGCGCCAGGAAGGCTTCGCCCCGATCCCCTCGCGCACCGCCCGCTCCTCCCTTCGCCTCGACCCCTCCACCCGCATCTCTCCCTTGATCCATCTCATCCTCCTCCTCGTTCCCATGCAGCGCCGATCCCCATCTCTCCCCGAGCGCCTTCTCCCCTCGCGCCGCCAGAACCTGCGCCCGAGCCCTGCTCGATCCCCTTCTCCCTCGACGCGCCGTCGCAGAGAGAGAGAGGAGCGCCGCGGCCTCGTCTCGTTCCCCTCTGCCTCCTCCTCGTCGCCGGAGTCCGGTCGCTGCGACCAGGAGCGCCGCCGCCCTCAACCCTCCTCGCCGTCGTCCATGGCCACGCCTGCGCTCACGGCTGCGCCATGGCCACCTCCCTCCGCTGCAGTCGCGCCCTTCGGTCTCTGTGCCTCGCGCCCAGCTCGCCGTTGGCCTCTTGCTCCGGCGCCCGCCTCCCCTGCGACCTGGGCGCTCATCCCCGTCTTCCCGGCCTCGTCCGTGCCCCCTAGTTGCCTCTGTCCGCTTCGAGCAGCAGCAGCTCGTCGCTCAGCGCCATGGCCACCCGCGCCCTCAAGCTCCTGCGGCAGCCTCACCTTCCTGCGCCACCTTGCCTCGGTCTTTGACCCCAAGGCCACGACGGCCACTTCTTCCAGCCGCTGCTCGGCCATGCGCCAGCATCCAGCAGCTCGAGCGCACCTCCGGTGACCTCCCTAGGCAGGGCCTTGGCAAGTCCCTTAGATCCCCTTCGATTTGCCAAGACACGGCAACCAGGTACGCCCAAGGACGCCTTCGTGGATTTCGCCAAGTTCACCGGATGCCTAGTACGACTACAGGACCGTCAACACAACCGTCAACACCAAGTACCCCTTCGGAACACCAAGTTCCACTACGTTTGCCATGTACATCTACACCAAGACCGGACCGACAAGTACCCCGACAACGTGTGTACCTCTACCGACGACCCCGAACATCTAGGAAAAACATGTACAACTACCGTCGCCGTGTACAACTACTTTCACTACTTCCCACGACGTTCGTGAACCACTACCGTCGCCCAGAAGATGTTGGATTCGTCAAGTACCTCTCCGAGACGAACGTGTACAACTACTTCCTCTACGACCGTTACGAGAACGTCTACTTCCTCTACATCGTACCGAATCCGAACCGCTCCGAAACGCACGCTTCAAAGGTATACTTCCGAGATGACGACCGCCCGTGTATGAATGTGTGTTGTATGAGATGCACCTTATGTTTGGACCGTGTCCGAATTGTTCCTTGCACGTTCGCCGCAAGCCATGCCACCGTTATGTGGGACACCCGGAATCCGGGATCACCCTACCATCTTGCATGACTCGCTCACGCTCACTTCCTTTTGCACCGGTATCTCCGTGAGCTACCGGAACCGATATGTTGTTGTGGCATCATTTTCGGATATGTTGCCATGGCACCATTTCCGTTGTCATTGCCGTGGCACCTCTTTTGTCTCGTCATGGCGACAAATGCTTCATAACATGCTCATGTCAACATTTTCGTAAAAATTGCATGAAACTTGCATATGTCATCCGCATCATGATAACAACATTAAAATGTTTAAAATTGTTGCTTGCTTTAAATTGCTAAAGGACATATGGGGATTTTCTGGATTGTTGTTTGTGTTTCCGGCCTCATTTAAACTTGCCTAGATAGGTAGTTTAATTAGGTTTCACCTCTTGACATGTTTAACAACATTTAATATTGTTGTGTTCCTAAACGAGAGAGAACTAAATAATTGTTGTGGTGTTCCGTCAATATGCAACTCGTTGCATATTGAGCTCCACTTAACTTGTAGTGTTGTTTGTGCATATTGCCATGCCATGCCTCATTAAACTGGACATGCATCATACTTGATTGTGCATCATGCCATGATTATGCTTGTGTGTATACCATGTTGTTTGCTTCTTTCCGGTTTGCTTCTCTCGTTAGCTTCGGTTCCGTTCCGGAGTTGTGAGGATTTGTTCGACTACGTTCGTTTGTCTTCTTCATGGACTCGTTCTTCTTCCTATCGGGATTTTAGGCAAGAGGACCATTACCCTCGATATCACTTCTATCTTTGCTTGCTAGTTGTTTCGTTCTATCACTATGCTGTGCTACCTATCACTTGTTTACCATGCCTCCTATATTGCCATGTCAGCCCCTAACCTTTTCATCCTTCCTAGCAAACCATTGCTTGGCTATGTTACCGCTTTGCTCAGCCCCTCTTATAGCATTGTTAGTTGCAGGTGAAGTTGAAGATTTCTCCATGGTGGACAGGATTATGATTGGGATATCACAATATCTCTTATATTATTAATGCATCTATATACTTGGTAAAGGGTGGAAGACTCGGCCTTATGCCTGGTGTTTTGTTCCACTCTTGCCGCCCTAGTTTCCGTCATACCGGTGTTATGTTCCCGGATTTTGCGTTCCTTACGCGGTTGGGTGATTTATGGGACCCCCTTGACAGTTCGCTTTGAATAAAACTCCTCCAGCAAGGCCCAACCTTGGTTTTACCATTTGCCTACCCAAGCCTTTTTCCCTTGGGTTCTGCAGACTCAAGGGTCATCTTTATTTTACCCCCCCCCCCGGGCCAGTGCTCCTCCGAGTGTTGGTCCGAACTAGAGCCACTTGTAGCGCCACCTCGGGGAAACTTGAGGTCTGGTTTTAGTTGTACGTAGTGTTCATCCAGTGTGCCCTGAGAACGAGATATGTGCAGCTCCTATCGGGATTTGTCGGCACATCGGGCGGCTTTGCTGGTCTTGTTTTACCATTGTCGAAATGTCTTGTAAACCGGGATTCCGAGTCTGATCGGGTCTTCCTGGGAGAAGGAATATCCTTCGTTGACCGTGAGAGCTTGTGATGGGCTAAGTTGGGACACCCCTGCAGGGTTTAAACTTTCGAAAGTCGTGCATGTGGTTATGTGGCAGATGAGAATTTGTTAATGTCCAATTGTAGATAACTTGACACCATATACGAACTAAAACGCATCAACCGCGTGTGTAGCCGTGATGGTCTCTTTTCGGCGGAGTCCGAGAAGTGAACACGGTTTTGGGTTATGTTTGACGTAAGTAGGAGTTCAGGATCACTTCTTAATCATTGCTAGCTTCACGACCGTTCCATTTGCTCTCTTCTCGCTCTTATTTGCGTATGTTAGCCACCATATTTGCTTAGTGCTTGCTGCAACTCCACCCCATTACCCTTTCCTACCCATAAGCTTAAATAGTCTTGATCTCGCGGGTTTTAAGATTGCTGAGTCCTCGTGACTCACCAGATACTATCACAACAGTTGCAGGTGCCGACGATACCAGTGCAGGTGATGCAACCGAGCTCAGCTGGGAGCTCAACAAAGATCTTAGTTGTTATTATGTTTTGTTTCTTGATGATCAGTAGTGGAGCCCAGTTGGGACGATCAGGGATCTAGCAGTTGGGTTATCTTCTTTTCTTTTGGCTTCGTTCGTAGTCGGACTATATGTGTGTACTCTGAATGATGTATGATTTATTTTATGTTCATTGTGTGAAGTGGCGATTGTAAGCCAACTCCTTATCCCATTCTTGTTCATTACATGGGATTGTGTGAAGATGACCCTTCTTGCGACAAAACCACAATGCGGTTATGCCTCTAAGTCGTGCTTCGACACGTGGGAGATATAACCGCATCGTGGGTGTTACAAGTTGGTAATCAGAGCCATCCCCGACTTAGGAGCCCCCTGCTTGATAGTTTGCTGGCGTTGTTGAGTCTAGAAAAAAATGTTTTGAGTCTTAGGATTATATATATCGGAGAGTAGGATTCTTTTTACTCCTCAGTCCCTTCGTCGCTCTGGTGAGGTCTCCTGACGTAGATGTTTTGTCTTTCCTCTCCTCAAATTTCACTAATTTTTTTAGGATCACGCGGGTACCTTGGAATCGTTCCGATGGTTTTGTGACGAGAACATTGTTCTTGGTGCCTCCTGTCTATTATGTGGCATTGACCCGGGGAGTTGAGCTCCGAGGTGTTGTCGTCATAATTTTATCGTTGCAGTTCTGGAATACCTGAGTTTTGTCGACATCGAAAATCTCTTTTATGCAGTTGTTGGTGAGATAACCTCGACGCCACCCAGTACTGGGGCGGGAGTTCGGGAGTATTGCCATAACTCGTATAACGGATGCTTTTCGAAGGTTGAGGTACACGATTTCCGAAGGTTTTCTTGGTTATGTGTTGACAGATGGATACAGCTTGGATGTAGGGATTGTTAGTTTTGGGTGAGATATATATTGCTTCCCCTGTATCCCCAACACCAGATTGCATAACTAAAAAGTTTCGGGAGTTTTATAGGTGGGAATTCAAGTAGCTCTAGTTTTTTTTTCTTTCCGACAGATGCATGATATGAGATTGGGTTCGACGTCTAGTGGTCCGCCTGTCCACGGTCGCTTTTACAGTGGTCTCGTTGTGTCTTAAAGAACCCTTGGCTATGCTGGTTCGGGGACACTTCGTATGTCATGTGCACTGCCTTGTACATGATGGTGTTGTACACTCGAGCCCGTGTGGGCCCCACCACGAAAACTTCGGACGAAATCTCTATCATATGTTTGTTCCGGCTTATTCTGCAAGACAAATCCTTTGTTTTGTTTTATTTGTGGTATTTGAGTTGC
The DNA here is from genome assembly GCF_002162155.2 of Triticum dicoccoides. Taxonomy (NCBI): domain Eukaryota; kingdom Viridiplantae; phylum Streptophyta; class Magnoliopsida; order Poales; family Poaceae; genus Triticum; species Triticum dicoccoides. The sequence continues at coordinate 109,623,315 of NC_041387.1, read as the reverse complement.
TTCGAAGTCAATGGTTGAATCCATACCTTTCATAAACGGTGTTCTCATATTGCTATGTGAATACTAATCCTTCTTGATCATCGAGCTCGTCATGTTAATTCTTTTCCAACCGGTGCGCTTCTCTTCGAGATGATCCCATCATTCTCCCCATCCGCAAGATCATTTCTAAGTTTTCTCAATAGTGTTTGTTTCATCTTGTCCTTTCCCGGAGTTCCAAACTCTCATCATCACGAAGCTTCATCTAAATCACCGCAAGGCTTCACCTTGTGTTTTCAACTTCCCTTTCTTTTTATCATCCTTTTATTACCGGAGTTCTCCATGGAGGCTCTACATGATGGTTCATCAAGGATTTAATTCCTTCTCGAAGTGTTCATCGAGATTCTTTTCAGAGGAGTTCAAGCATTCTTCATCTTGCATTCCAAAGTGCAATTCTCCTACCTTATCTTTTGAGATGGTGTTATATCATTCTTGACAATTTCCATTCTTGTTTCGCGATTCACATGTTGTCAAGAATGAGGTATTTTAAATCCATCAATCTCTTTGTTGGAGTTATCTTGTGTCATATTTCACCTAAAGCCTTCCCTAAGGAATGTTGCTCTTTGTGGTGCTTATCAATGATCCAAGTTTTCTCCTATCCTCTCGGCAAAAGCAGTTTTCATCTCTTCGTTGATCTCAAGCAAGCAATTGTTTCTGTTAGTGGCCGGTTGTCACCTCATAATTTTGAGATGTTTTCCATAAGCCCACAACAAGCTTATCCTTTCGTTGTTGATAATCCAACAACTCCGTTCTAGCATTTCCAGTAAGCGTGCTCTTTCAAGATCAAGTTTTCCTCCGTTCATTCCATTCCATTTTTTACATTTTTTCCGGAGGCTTTGTGATGTTGCTCTCTTCACTCCTCTTCTCGTATTGAGGATCATGTTCTTTTCGTGCATATCCAATTATCTGAAGTGTTGTGTCACCTCTTCAAGTTCTTTTCATCTTATCAAGTCTTGCATCTCTTTTCAACCGGAGTGTTGTTCGAATTTGATCGTCCTTGTTCCTTGTTTATCTCGTTTCAACCAGAGTGGTTCCAATTCCTTCTTGTCCATTGTACTCGTCATTCATAGCTTTGCAACCTCCAAGGTTCACATGGTGTTCCTTGTTTCTATTTTCTACCGTAGTGCTCTCAATTGTGTTCAACTCCGTTGTGTTCTTTCTTTCAACTTTTCAACCTCTCAAGGTTCTTTGGTTTCACTCATGGGTCGAAGAAGCAACTTAGTATTACCTCCTCTCTTCTTCTTTCGTTTCTCTCTGGTGCCATCCTAGATCTCGGGACGAGATCCTCTTGTAGTGGTGGAGTGTTGTAACGCCCCGAGACCGACGCTCCAGAAGACTTCCAGCTATTCCGAGTTTCGCCGTGTGTTTTATTTGCTTGTTGCATTGCATCATGTCATCATGCCATCATGCCATTTAATTTTAAAACTCATCTAAATAAATTGTATGGATCTTCGATCCATTTAAATCGAGGGAAGGGTGACTTCTCTTTATAACATACCCTCCCAATATTTAGGGAGATATTATAAAAATTATTCCATTTATTTGGAATTAACCATGACACACTTGCAAACGAATCCCATGTCTTTCTATGTAAACCCTTGGCCTCAACTATTCCCATAATTGTTTCATCACTTTTCCGGAGCTCCACCAAAAATCCGAACATTTTTGGAGACTCCTAAATCCTAGTCTCCATTCAAACTCCTTTGCCGCAAGTTAAATAATTTTGGGTTTAACTTCGCCTATTTTGCTGGAACCACTTTTGTTGGGTTGGAAACATTCCATAAAGCCTTACAAAAATATCCCATCATTGTATTCTTCTCCATGGCCTCTTTCTCTTGATTCGTTTTGGTCTCTCTCTATTTTTCTGTAAGGAGTATTTCAAGAGAGAGGGGAGCAGTGCATAGCCGAAGCCCGTTTTAGGCCCACCCGCGGCCTGACCTAGCCGGCCCAAGAGGCCTGCCCGAATTCCTCTTATCCCCACTCGCTCGATCCCCTCGTTCCTCCTCCAGCGCCGCCATCCTCGCCCGCTGCCAGCGCCAGGAAGGCTTCGCCCCGATCCCCTCGCGCACCGCCCGCTCCTCCCTTCGCCTCGACCCCTCCACCCGAATCTCTCCCTCGATCCATCTCATCCTCCTCCTCGTTCCCACGCAGCGCCGATCCCCATCTCTCCCCGAGCGCCTTCTCCCCTCGCGCCGCCAGAACCTGCGCCCGAGCCCTGCTCAATCCCCTTCTCCCTTGATGCACCATTGTAGAGAGAGAGAGGAGCACCGCGGCCTCGTCTCGTTCCCCTCTGCCTCCTCCTCGTCGCTGGAGTCCGGTCGTTGTGACCAGGAGCGCCGCCGCCCTCAACCCTCCTCGCCGTCGTCCATGGCCACGCCTGCGCTCACGGCTGCGCCATGGCCGCCTCCCTCCACTGCAGTCGCGCCCTTCGGTCTCTGTGCCTCGCGCCCAGCTCGCCGTTGGCCTCTTGCTCCGGCGCCCGCCTCCCCTGCGACCTGGGCGCTCATCCCCGTCTTCCCGGCCTCGTCCGTGCCCCCTAGTTGCCTCTGTCCGCTTCGAGCAGCAGTAGCTCGTCGCTCAGTGCCATGGCCACCCGCGCCCTCAAGCTCCCGCGGCAGCCTCACCTTCCTGCACCACCTTGCCTCGGTCTTTGACCCCAAGGCCACGACGGCCACTTCTTCCAGCCCCTGCTCGGCCATGCGCCAGCATCCAGCAGCTCGAGCGCACCTCCGGTGACCTCCCTAGGCAGGGCCTTGGCAAGTCCCTTAGATCCCCTTCGATTTGCCAAGACGCGGCAACCAGGTACGCCCAAGGACGCCTTCGTGGATTTCGCCAAGTTCACCGGATGCCTAGTACGACTACAGGACCGTCAACACCAAGTACCCCTTCGGAACACCAAGTTCCACTACGGTTGCCATGTACATCTACACCAAGACCGGACCGACAAGTACCCCGACAACATGTGTACCTCTACCGACGACCCCGAACATCTATGAAAAACATGTACAACTACCGTCGCCGTGTACAACTACTTCCACTACTTCCCACGACGTCCGTGAACCACTACCGTCGCCCCGAAGATGTTGGATTCGTCAAGTACCTCTCCGAGACGAACGTGTACAACTACTTCCTCTACAACTGCTACGAGAACGTCTATTTCCTCTACATCGTACCGAACCCGAACCGCTCTGAAACGCACGCTTCAAAGGTATAATCCCGAGATGACGACCGCCCGTGTATGAATGTGTGTTGTATGAGATGCACCCTATGTTTGGACCGTGTCCGAATTGTTCCTTGCACGTTCGCCGCAAGCCATGCCACCGTTATGTGGGACACCCAGAATCCGGGATCACCCCACCATCTTGCATGACTCGCTCACGCTCACTTCCATTTGCACCGGTATCTCCGTGAGCTACCGGAACCGATATGTTGCTGTGGCATCATTTTCGGATATGTTGCCGTGGCACCATTTCCGTTGTCATTGCCGTGGCACCCCTTTCGTCCTGCCATGGCGACAAATGCTTCATAACATGCTCATGTCAACATTTTCGTAAAAATTGCATGAAACTTGCATATGTCATCCGCATCATGATAACAACATTAAAATGTTTAAAATTGTTGCTTGCTTTAAATTGCTAAAGGACATATGGGGATTTTCCAGAATTGTTGTTTGTGTTTCCGGCCTCATTTAAACTTGCCTAGATAGGTAGTTTAATTAGGTTTCACCTCTTGACATGTTTAACAACATTTAATATTGTTGTGTTCCTAAACGGGAGAGAACTAAATAGTTGTTGTGGTGTTCCGTCAATATGCAACTCGTTGCATATTGAGCTCCACTTAACTTGTAGTGTTGTTTGTGCATATTGCCATGCCATGCCTCATTAAACCGGACATGCATCATACTTGATTGTGCATCATGCCATGATTATGCTTGTGTGTTTACCATGTTGTTTGCTTCTTTCTGGTTTGCTTCTCTCGTTAGCTTCGGTTCCGTTCCGGAGTTGTGAGGATTCGTTCGACTACGTTCGTTTGTCTTCTTCATGGACTCGTTCTTCTTCCTATCGGGATTTCAGGCAAGAGGACCATTACCCTTGATATCACTTCTATCTTTGCTTGCTAGTTGCTTCGTTCTATCGCTATGCTGCGCTACCTATCACTTGTTTACCATGCCTCCTATATTGCCATGTGAGCCCCTAACCTTTTCATCCTTCCTAGCAAACCATTGCTTGGCTATGTTACCGCTTTGCTCAGCACCTCTTATAGCATTGTTAGTTGCAGGTGAAGTTGAAGATTTCTCCATGGTGGACAGGATTATGATTGGGATATCACAATATCTCTTATATTATTAATGCATCTATATACTTGGTAAAGGGTGGAAGACTCGGCCTTATGCCTGGTGTTTTGTTCCATTCTTGCCGCCCTAGTTTCCGTCATACCGGTGTTATGTTCCCGGATTTTGCGTTCCTTACGCGGTTGGGTGATTTATGGGACCCCCTTGACAGTTCGCTTTGAATAAAACTCCTCCAGCAAGGCCCAACCTTGGTTTTACCATTTGCCTACCTAAGCCTTTTCCCTTGGGTTTTGCAGACTCAAGGGTCATCTTTATTTTACCCCCCCCCCCCGGGCCAGTGCTCCTCCGAGTGTTGGTCCGAACTAGAGCCACTTGTAGCGCCACCTCGAGGAAACTTGAGGTCTGGTTTTAGTTGTACGTAGTGTTCATCCGGTGTGCCCTGAGAACGAGATATGTGCAGCTCCTATCGGGATTTGTCGGCACATCGGGCGGCTTTGCTGGTCTTGTTTTACCATTGTCGAAATGTCTTGTAAACCGGGATTCCGAGTCTGATCGGGTCTTCCTGGGAGAAGGAATATCCTTCGTTGACCGTGAGAGCTTGTGATAGGCTAAGTTGGGACACCCTGCAGGGTTTAAACTTTCGAAAGCCGTGCCCACGGTTATGTGGCAGATGGGAATTTGTTAATGTCCGGTTGTAGATAACTTGACACCAGATACGAATTAAAACGCATCAACCGCGTGTGTAGCCGTGATGGTCTCTTTTCGGCGGAGTCCGGGAAGTGAACACGGTTTTGGGTTATGTTTGACGTAAGTAGGAGTTCAGGATCACTTCTTGATCATTGCTAGCTTCACGACCGTTCCATTTGCTCTCTTCTCGCTCTTATTTGCGTATGTTAGCCACCATATTTGCTTAGTGCTTGCTGCAACTCCACCCCATTACCCTTTCCTACCCATAAGCTTAAATAGTCTTGATCTCGCGGGTTTTGAGATTGCTGAGTCCTCGTGACTCACCAGATACTATCACAACAGTTGCAGGTGTCGACGATACCAGTGCAGGTGATGCAACCGAGCTCAGCTGGGAGCTCAACGAAGATCTTAGTTGTTATTATATTTTGTTTCTTGATGATCAGTAGTGGAGCCCAGTTGGGACGATCGGGGATCTAGCAGTTGGGTTATCTTCTTTTCTTTTGGTTTCGTCCGTAGTCGGACTATATGTGTGTACTTTGAATGATGTATGATTTATTTTATGTTCCTTGTGTGAAGTGGCAATTGTAAGCCAACTCCTTATCCCATTCTTGTTCATTACATGGGATTGTGTGAAGATGACCCTTCTTGCGACAAAACCACAATGCGGTTATGCCTCTAAGTCGTGCTTCGACACATGGGAGATATAGCCGCATCGTGGGTGTTACAGTCCACCCGCGATTACTTAACACGATGGGGCGAGCTGTGGAACTCCTGCGAAGGGGTGCACGAGGTGCAGGCCATAGAGTACTTCATGGCTGGGTGGCAGGAGGGCACCTTGCTCAAGCACAAGCTCCTCTGCGACGAGCCAGCAACCCTTGACGATATATTGATCATAGCGAACAAGTACGCCACGGCCGACTCCTCCATGAAGTCGGAGCTCCGGGTGGACGCGACCAGGAAGGTGCTCCCTCCGACTTCCCAAACGCCAGCTGGTGACGCCAATTGGCGTCGGCAGAATGACAACAAGCGCAAGGCCCAGTAGCCGGCCGGTGGCAGCAGTCAAAGGTCAGCAGCCGACTGGTCAGCCCAACACCAAGCGACAGAAAACTGGCAAGGGAACATAGCTGCTCGCTCTCTCCTTTGAGCAAGCCCTTGACGCCCCATGCAAGTTCCATAGTGACGCGAAGCCGTCCAACCACATCAGTTGGAAGTGCAACTGGCTAGCTCAGATCACCAAGGGTGAGACCTCCCGCCTCCCCTGCCAGCCGGCCCTCCAGCTCCAGCCGCTCAGCAACCGGCAGCCCGACTAGTCGGCGCCATTCAAGACGAGTTCCCTAAAGATCATGCCGCTTATGTCGTCTTCACGAGCCAAGCCAGCGATAGGCACAACAGGCGGCAACATCACAGAGAGGTCAATGCTGTTAGTACAGAAGCTCCCACCCGCATTCACAGGTCCGAGAAGCCCATAACTTGGAGCCAAGCTGACCACCCGACTGTGATGCCCAGCTCGGGCTCATACGCCCTGGTGCTCGAAGCAACCTTTGTAACAGAGAGGCAGAACTGCCGTTTCAGTAGAGTGCTGATAGATGGTGGCAGCAGCATCAATATCCTGTACAGAGAGACCATGGACCGACTGGGCATCAAGGCCAAGCAACTTCAGCCAAGCTGGACTATTTTTCATGGCATAGTCCCAGGCCTGTCCTGTTCCCCAATCGGCAAGATAAAGATTGACGTCCTCTTCGGCGACAGAGATCACTTCCGCCGCGAGCCAATCTGGTTTGAGGTGGTTGACCTGGAAAGCCCCTATCACACGCTCTTCGGCCGCCCTGCGCTGGCCAAGTTCATGATGGTCCCTCACTATGCATACTTGAAGGCCAAGATGCCAGGCCTCAAGGGCATCATTACCGTTGCTGGAGATTACAAGAAGTCACAAGACTGTGCGGCTGCTAGCAGCTGGCTGGCCGAGTCCCTCGTCATAGCTCAAGAAAGACGGCTCCTCGATCGGATGGTAGCAATGGCCAGCAAGAAGCCGGCCATGCCGACTAACCCCAAGGAAGTTGAAGCAGGGGCCTCATTCCAGCCGGCCAAAGAGACCAAGTAGACTCCCTTGGACCCAGAGCACCCGGAAAGGTTTGCTTTTGTGGGCACTGGCCTCAACAGCAAATAGGAAGGCGAGCTTGTCGATTTCCTCCGTGAGAATCAAGACATCTTTGCATGGTCCCCCAAAGACATGCTGGGTGTCCCAACGGATCTCGTCGAGCACAAACTTCATGTAAGGTCAGATGCCAAGCCGGTCAAGCAACCCCTCCGCCGCCTGTCGGAAGAAAAGAGAAGGATTGTTGGAGAAGAAGTCGCCCGACTGCTAGCAGCCGGATTCATTATGGAAGTGTTCCACCCAGACTGGCTTGCCAACCCGGTCCTTGTGCTGAAGATGAACAACAAGTGGCGCATGTGCATTGATTACACCAGTCTCAACAAAGCCTACCCCAAAGATCCATTTGCTCTGCCGTGAATAGACCAAGTGATCGACTCCACAGCCGGATGCAAGCTATTGTCTTTCCTTGATGCCTATTCCTGCTACCACTAGATCAAGCTGGATCCGGTGATCGACTAAAGACAGCCTTCATCACGCCATTCAGCGCATTCTGCTACATCACCATGATGTTCGGCTTGAGGAATGCCGGCGCCACCTTCCAACGCTGTATGCAGAAGTGCTTGCTCAAGCAACTTGGATGCAATGCCCACGTTTACGTAGACGACATTGTGGTGAAGATGGAAAAGCGTGGCACCCTGATGGAAGACCTGAAGGAGACCTTTGAAAATCTGCGCCGCTTCAACATCAAGCTCAACCCGGAGAAATGTGTCTTCGGTGTGCCAGCCGGCCAGCTCCTGGGCTTCCTTGTCTCCAAACACGGCATCGAGTGCAATCCTATAAAGATCAAGGCCATCAAGAGGATGGAGAAACCACCAAGGTGCGTGATGTGCAGAAGTTCAATGGGTTCCTGGCATCACTCAGCCGTTTCATCAGTCGGCTGGGCGAAAAGGCACTCCCTTTGTACCAGCTCATGAAGAAAACCAGTTGCTTCGAGTGGAACGACCAGGCGGGCGCCGCCTTCCTCCAGCTCAAGCGCATGATATCAATGCCGCCTATCCTGGCGGTTCCGGATGCTAAAGAGCCCATGCTCGTTTACATTGCTGCCACCAACAGAGTTATCAGCACGGTGATCGTTGTCGAGCGTCCAGAAGCCGGCAAGGCATAGTCGGTACAGAGGCCAGTGTATTACCTAAGCGAGGTCCTGTCGGCCTCCAAGTATAATTACCCCCACTACCACAAGATGTGCTATGGCGTGTACTTTGCCGCCAAGAAGCTGAAGCAATACTTTCAAGAGCACTCCATCACGGTCGTCTGCACTGCTCCCCTTGCCGAGATCATAGGCAACAAAGATGCCTCAGGCCGGGTGTCCAAGTGGGCCATCAAGCTGGCTCCTCACAGCATCTTCTACCAACCCCGCACCGCCATCAAGTCCCAAGAACTGGCTGACTTCCTTGTCGACTAGGCCGAGTCCCAGTACCTGTTGCCAACTCCGGACTATACGCATTAGCGGATGTACATTGACAGCTCAAAGATGCACACTGGTCTGGGAGCCAGCATCGTTCTCACCTCTCCCAAAGGCGACAAGCTGAAGTACATGCTGCAAATCCACTTCGCCGCCTCCAACAACGTAGCCGAGTATGAAGCGCTCATCCTCGGGCTCCGACTGGCCAAAGAAATTCACATTCGCCACATCCTCTGCTACGGTGACTCGGAGTTGGTGGTCCAGCAGTCGTCCGGCGACTGGGACGCAAAGGATGCCAACATGGCAAGCTACCGCTTCCTCGTCCAGCAGATGAGCGGCCATTTCGATGGGTGCGAGTTCATCCACGTGCCACGGGCCGACAACGACGCAGCAGATGCTCTCGCCAGCATTGGCTCCACCCGACAAGCTATACCATCCGGCATCTCCCTCGAGTGCCTTTGCAAACCTTCCATCAAGCCTTCACTAGAGTCCGACTCCATCTTCATGCCGACAGCCCCAGAAGAAGCCAGATCCGGCTTGGGGACTTCAGCGACCGGCTCGGGGACTTTACCAAGTGGCCTAGGGCCTGCAGCACGAGCACCCGTCCCAGCACTCCTAGCAGGCTGCCCGAGGGCTGCTATATTCAGCCAAGGGACTTCATCAGCACCATCCTAAGTGGCTGGCTCCAGCCTGCCGCCCCCCAACCCGCCCCCCTCGTACTAGTCGCGGTGTTCATAGTGGTAGCAGCCCCATCTTTGGCGCATCCCATCCGCGACTATTTGGTTAGCCGCGTGCTGCCAACTGACCAGGTGCTAGCTAGACAGATCCAGCGCAGAGTAGGCTCCTACACCATTGTCAATCAAGAGCTTGCAAGGCGGAGTGTGACTGGCGTCGACCAACGTTGTGTAGAACCAGATAAAGGCATGGAGATCCTCAAAGATATACATCAAGGCGAATGTGGACACCATGCTGTCCAGGTCCCTTGTGGCCAAAGCTTTCCGCCATGGATTCTTCTGGTCGAATGCTTTGGACGATGCGAAAGAGTTAGTCAAGAAGTGCAGGGGGTGCCAGGTGCTTAGCGCCAAGCAACACCTGCCGGCCTCCGCCCTCAAGACCATCCCCATCACCTGGCCCTTTGTCGTGTGGGGGTTGGATATGGTAGGCCCGTTCAAGACGGCACGCGGCGGCATGACCCATCTGCTGGTTGCCATGGATAAGTTCACAAAGTGGATAGAAGCGAAGCCAATCAAGAAGCTGAATGGACGGACTGCTGTCACATTCATCGCCGACATCACTGTCAGATACGGCGTTCCCCATAGCATCGTCACCGACAACGACACCAACTTTGCCAAGGGTGCCTTGGCCCGTTTCTGCGCAAGGCAGGGCATCCGACTAGACTTAGCGTCCGTTTCCCATCCACAGTCAAATGGACAGGTGGAGCGAGCAAACGGCCTCATCTTGTCCGGCTTCAAACCCCGCCTGGTCGAGCCGCTAGAGCGATCGGCCGGCTGCTGGATCGACGAGCTGCCGGCCATCCTCTGGAGTCTTTGAACCACGCCAAATAGATAAACCGGCTTCACGCCCTTCTTCCTCGTGTACGGTTCCGAGGTGATCATCCCCACAAATATCAAGTTCGACTCGCCTCGGGTTATCATGTACACAGAGGCGGAGGCCAAAGAGGTGCGAGAAGACGGCGTCGATCCGCTAGAAGAGGCCCGACTGCTGGCATGCAGGCGGTCCGCCATCTACCAGCAGAGCCTGCACCGCTACCACAACAAGAAGGTCAGGCCGCATTCTTTCTATGAGGGTGACCTTGTGCTCCGCCTGGTCCAGCGATCAGCTGGACAACACAAGCTTGCGGCACCTTGGGACGGCCCCTTCATCCTCAGCAAGGCCCTGGGCAACGATTCGTACTACCTCATCGATGCCCAGAAGCCTAGGGCGTGCAAGAGATGCACAGCCGGCAAAGAGACGGAGTGGCCATGGAACGCAAATCTGCTCCGCCCGTTTTTCAGTTGATTCGAGCGTATGTACCACACCAACTTTTGTATTAAGTAAAAGACTTCAGGTCCCCCGAGGTGCACTCGGGGGCTACCTTTTTATCTATCTATGAGCTAAGCTTATTCCATGACTTGAGTTTTTCTATTCCTGCCCCATCTGGGTTCCAGTCAGCCGGCACGGGGGCTCGCCGCCTTGGCCTAAGTTCGCACCAGCCGGAGCCGACTAGTAGTGTGCCGACACTGAAAGCCCTCTCTCCACCATAAGTCACGGCTTGCAGCGCGGCTGTCCGACTGGCGGGAGCTAATGGCCAGAACAGTCGCTCACACGAAATTCGACTAAGGAAGAACGCTAGCTTAGGCCCAGTCGCCCCCCGCCTCCCTTGTCCGGCTGCTCAGCAGCCGGCAGGCAGGCTTCTCGCTCGATCAAGCTACACTCTACGCGGCCCAAGTAACTTGCCTGTTCCGAAGAATGTCCAAGTCCCTAACCCAGCCACAGACCACAAAGTGGCTGTCCGGCTGGCAGGGAGGCGACCAAGGAAATGCGGCACATAAGAAAGCCAAAGAGAGCAAAGCAAAAATCAAACAAGAATTTAAACTTATGTACATTGCAAAAGGATCGAGGCCAGCATCCATGAAGTTTAAGTTACACCCCCACTAGGTGGAGTTGCGCGCACTTAACAAAATTGTTCAAAGAAACTACAACACAGGACAAGACAAGATAAATGTGGCTGCGTAGGCCAGAGGAGCAGCAGGCGGGTCCGAGGCGTCAGCGGAGGTGGCGGCGCCGGATGGTGGAGCGGTCAGCTGGATGGGCTCGGCTTGGTCGGCATCAGCGGCAGTCGGCGTGACCACCCACGGCTCGCTGGTCGAAGCCTAATCAGGCTGAGGCTGGCAGCCCGCTCCGTCCTCTGGCGCATCATCCTCGTCTTCCTCAAACTCACGATCATCATCGCCCTCATTGCTGGAGGCGATTTCCTCCGCTGAGTCCTCCTCGCGCGTTGGGTCCAACCCAAACCAGCTCAGCGTCACCACATTGCCGTCAGCATCCAAGTCGGGGACGAAGACGATAGTGTTGGTGTAGTCGGTGAGCGCCACCGCATGCCGGGTGAGCTCAGGGCCCACCTCCACCAGCTCGTCTGTGGCCTCCAGCCGGAAGGTGTCCAGTTGGGTCAAGTCCAAGTTGGGATACCACGCCTTAGCAAACTCCAGGGCCGTCCGAGCACCCGCCCGAGCCGCGGCGCCCTTCCACGCCTCGAAGCAGCCGACTGCGGCCTCCATCCACTCGGTGGTCCGGCCAGGGGTGCGTGGGATATGGAAACTTAGCTAGAGGGCGGCCAGCACCAGAGCACCAGCACGTTGCAGACGGCGAAGCATCCGATGGGCCGGCTGCAGGTGAGTCTTGACGGCCAGGAGCTGCTCGCCGAGATTCTAGGGCGCGTTGGGTGCAATGTCCACGCTCGCCGCCCTTCGCATCGCGCGCTGCGTCTCGATGGCCTGGGTGACAGCGACAGAGTAGCCCGAGAAGTACTCTAAGAAGGAAAAAGATCAAAAAAAATGAAAAAACAAAAGCCGGCTCTCGTAGCAGTCGACAGCCACTCAAGAAGAAGAGAACAACTTACCGTCAATCAAGTCCTCGATCTCCCCGTAGCCGGCGTTCAGGAACTCCTCCTTCTCGTCCCAGTCCGAGCGCTGAGTCTCAAACTCGGCCTTGAGGAGGTCCTCACCGTCCTTCAGCTTCTGGAGCTCCACCTTGTGCCACTCCGCCTGGTCCGCCAGCACCTTGGCCAGGCGCTCGCACTCTTGCGCCACGTGCTGAGCTCCAGCTCCTTGGTGCGGAGTTCAGTCTTGACTTCACCCAAGTGCTGCTGCAGTGCTGCAGCCACCTCAGCAAAGATAAAAAAGAAGACATCAGCATCAAGAAAAAGAAAGTAGTTGTCGGATGATCCGGCCCGACTGCTCAGCAGTTGGCCTGAATCTTGGGGGCTACACCCAACAGGTGTGCTGACGTGCCCCCGTGAGAAGAAAGGCAGAACGCTTACTTCGGCTCTCGTTCAAGTCACTAGTCCGCTTGGCCAACTCCTTGACGTGGGAGTTGTAAGCGGCTGCGCGGAGGTTGTGGTAGTCCTGCAACAAGGATAAAAAAAGAAAAGAAAAAACAAGATTAGCACTCGGAACTCACCTTAAAGTTCCGAGCCGCCTGCTCAGCAGCCGGCCCAGAACTTTGGGGCTACACCCAGTGGGTGCGCTGGGGCGCCCCCACGAAAGATTGCGAGAAGATAAAGACGAAAACCAAGCACGTACCCGAACGACCGCTCGCGATGCCAGGAACTCCTGCACGCACTTCTGGAGGGCGGCGCCTTGGGCGCCAAGCTAGGTCTGGACATCCCGCACCGACACGTTCAGGACGCCGCTGAGGGAGTCCTGGATTAGGGGGTATCCGGACAGCCGGACTATATACTTTGGCCGGATTGTTGGACTATGAAGATATAAGACTCAAGACTTTGTCCCGTGTCCGGATGGGACTCTCCTTTGCGTGGAAGACAAGCTTGGCGATTCGGATATTATGTTTCCTTCCTTGTAACCGACTCCATGTAAACCCTAGCCCTCTCCGGTGTCTTTGTAAACCGGACAGTTCGGTCCGTATGAGGACGATCACAACATTCATAATCATCATAGGCTAGCTTCTAGGGTTTAGCCTCTGCAATCTCGTGGTAGATCAACTCTTGTAACACCCATATCATCAATATCAATCAAGCAGGAAGTAGGGTTTTACCTCCATCGAGAGGGCCCGAACCTGGGTAAACATTGTGTCCCTTGCCTCCTGTTACCATTGGCCTTAGACGCACAGATCGGGACCCCCTACCCGAGATCCGCCGGTTTTGACACCGACAATAGTGCTTTCATTGAGAGTTCCTCTGTGTTGTCGCTACAAGGCTCGATGGCTCCTCCAATCATCAACAACGCTGCCCAGGGTGAGACTTTCTCCCCCGGATAGATCTTCATGTTCGGCGGCTTTGCACTGCGAGCCTATTCGCTTGGCCATCTGGAGGAGATCGACAGCTACGCCCCTGGCCATCAGTTCAGATTCGGAAACCTAAACTACACGGCCGACATCCGCGGAGACTTGATCTTCAACGGATTCGGGCCTACGCCAAGAGCGCTGGACAGTCACGATGTGCACGACTTAGACCTGCTGTCGGACAGTGCTCGGGATATCGCCCCTGCAGGAGTCTCGGACCTAAATTTGGGGCAGATGGCGCCGCCCAAGGACGAGTGGATGGACCCCGCTCCGGAGGCTGCGCACCCATCGGCGGTAGAGCCGAACACAGACTTCACCCCCAAGGAAGCCTGTAACACCGGACCCCAGACTCGTATCCGGTTGTAGGTTCCAGCCCGTGCACTCCCGAGCCCGCCGAACCTGGGTGGGCTCCGGTAATGGAGTTCGCCGTTGCGGATATCTTCCAACACTCGCCCTTTGGCAACATGCTAAACTCATTAAAGTCTCTCTCATTGTCAAGAGACTCTTGGCCGAACTATATCCGGCTGAAGCGAGAAGCTGGCGACGAGAGAATTGGTTGCCGACCCACCACCCACTTCATAGCCACTGTCGACGACGTAACGGATATGCTCGAATTCGACTCTGACGACACCGACAGTATGGACGTCGGCGCAGGGGACGATTCAGAACCACCACTCACAGAGCGCTGGACTACAACTTCATCATACGACATATACATGGTGGATACGCCCAAGAAGGACGACGGCGACAAACCGGAGGATAAAACCCCCGACAAAAGCCAAAACAACGCCGTAGGCACCGCTCCAAGTCCAGCAACAGTAAAAATAGCAATAATAGCGCTAGAAAGATCGACACCACTATCAACTCGGAAGGCAATAATGACCATATGGACCCAGCAATGGAGCAGGATGAACTAGGTCACACCGAACACAGCTCGGAGCAGACGCCCAGTCACAACGATCCCGAGGAACGAACTAATCAAACCGCCCCGAGACAAGAGCACTGTCCGGATGATGATGCATTCACCATCCCGGAGACACGCTTGGAACGAGACAACCTCCACAGAAAGTTTATGGCCACTGTGAGAAGTCTAAAGAAGCAGAAGCAAAAGCTTAAAGCCGCACAGGACACGCTCAATCATAGATGGAATAAAGTACTAGACACTAAAGAAAAGTACGGCGACGATCGCCAAACAAAGAGCTATCCAAAGCGCAAGCTGCTACCAGAATTCGACGATGAGGCTGTTCCACCGAAGAACAATACGGCCAATAGGCCAAACAAACCACCTCAAAGCAATGGAGCAGCTATCGACGACGGACACGATTTACGTGAGCTCCCTGATAAGAAGGCTGGTGCAACCAGGTCCATCTATGGATCTAGAGGACGCACCCCAGCACAGGACCATGGTAACCAAAACGATCAGACTGATCGGATACCAGTTTGGAATCAATTTTGGACACATCAGTAGCCGACGACACGCCATAGCACGTCCAGAAACAGGAGGGCTGCTCACCCTCTGTGCTTCACCGAAGAGGTACTGGACCATGAATTTCCACAAGGTTTCAAACCTGTGAACATAGAGGCATACGACGGAATGACAGACCCCAGGGTCTGGATCGAGGATTTTATCCTGCATATCCACATGGCTCGTGGGGACGACCTCCACGCCATCAAGTATCTCCCCCTCAAGTTGAAAGGACCAGCTCGGCACTGGTTGAAAAGCCTCCCCGAAAATTCAATCGGAAGTTGGGAGGAACTTGAGGACGCTTTTAGGGCAAATTTTCAAGGGACCTATGTCCGACCCACAGATGCGGATGATTTAAGTCACATAATTCAACAGCCCGGAGAGTCCGCCCGCAAACTTTGGAACATATTCCTCACTAAGAAGAATCAAATTGTCGACTGTCCGGACGCTGAAGCCCTAGCGGCCTTCAAGCACAGTATCCGGGACGAATGGCTCGCCAGACACCTCGGCCAAGAAAAGCCGAGGACAATGGCAGCCCTAACTAGCCTTATGACTCGCTTTTGTGCGGGTGAAGACAACTGGTTGGCCCATAGAGGCACCAGCGACCCAAGTACATCCGAAATTAGGGATGGAAACGAGAAGCCACGGCACGATAAAAACAAACGTCAAAACAAGGAAGTAAGTCTGGACAACACAACGGTCAACGCCAGATTCAGGGGCTCTCGACCCGGTTAACAAAAGAAGGCACTTAAAGGAAGCAACAAAGGACCGTCCGGCCTGAACAAAGTCCTGGACAGTCTGTGCCAAATTCACGGCACCCCAAAAAAACCTGCGAACCACATTCACAGAGAAGGGTCTTCAAGCAGGCCGGCAAATTAAATGCCGAACACAAGGGAAGGGAAACATGAAGTGAAGACGAGGATGAGCCTCGCCAGCCAAACACTGGGGGACAGAAAAATTCCCACCAGAGGTAAAAACAGTAAACATGATCCATGCAACTCACTTATCGATGAGAAGGCGCGAACGCGCGCTTAGAAATGCATGCGCTATAGAGCCCGTTGCACCCAAACTCAACCACTGGCCGGCCTGCCCGATCACCTTCGATCACAGGGACTACCCGACCAGTATGCGGCACGGAGGATCAGCTGCCTTAGTGCTCGACCCAATAATCGACGGATACCATCTTACTCACATCCTCATGGACGGCGGTAGTAGTCTTAATCTAATATGCCAGGACACTATCCGCAGGATGGGGATAGACCCATCCAGAATCAACCACAGTAACACCACCTTTGAAGGGGTGATACCAGGCGTTGAAGCACACTGCAGGGGCTCCCTCGTACTAGAGGTTATCTTTGGCTCCCCAGGCAACTTCAGAAGGGAAAAACTACTCTTCGCCATCGCCTCCTTCCAATGTGGTTATCAAGCATTTCTTGGGAGAACAGCCTTTGCCTGCTTCAAGGTAGTACCGCACTATGCCTACCTTAAACTAAAGATGCCCGGTCCACGCGGCGTCATCACCGTTAACGGAAGTACAGAGCGTTCCCTACGCACGGAGGAATACGCGACGGCTCCAGCAGCCGGACTCTAGGCGACCTCTACTACCAGAAAGCATGATTGGTCATCAAGACCACGGACACGGTTAGACGAGTCCGGCAGCCCAGATCAACCTGATCCGGGCGCCACACATGTAATCCCATAGAGGACACCAGGGGCTATAGATAAATAATAAAGCCCAATTCTAGGCCTAATCTTATTAGCAGGCCAATGTCTAACACTTCTACTATCCGTTAGTGATAGCTAACTTTTCGCACGCTTATGTCATACTCTTCTCCGTGAGTTTTTCTTTTTACAGACACCATTCGTGTGACACCCTCCCAGGCCATGGCACAACTGAGACAAAGGCACAGACGTGCAGCAGGGCCCTTCTCAAAGGTTTCTCTTTAGATTAAGCCCCTGTGTAAACCTTCTTTATTGTCTCTTGTTGCTTACATATGCCATGGGCACTACACCCATAGAGGATATTGTCGTTATTGGCATTTCGCCACGACAGACTAATGCACGTACCTGGGAATATAGGGTTCATAATAAGGGGCGTTACTCAGCCCAGTAAAAGTCCGAATACCTTCGGGAGTGTTCGGCGTAGCGAGTTTGGCCTTATATGCATCAGCTCTGAATCATGTCTTTGGTCAAATGTTGGGTTTGCCCGGCTCCTGGGTTCGCTGCCTTACGTTCCGTTTTTATCGGCTAAGGCGGCCAAAGGAGAACTACCGCGATTGTGCCCTGGTTATTCCGGATGAGCACCTCAGTAGAGAAAGACGAAAACTGACTGTCATGATATAGCGAGAGACTGTTCAACCACTCGAAGACCTATCAAAATCTTTACGATTCCTCCGCATTAATGAAGGACCGTTTCCCGGTCATGTACACACGCGCCCGTATTCGGATGCATGCAAAGGTACCAGGGGCTACATGTAGCCCCACCGTCAAACTCCTATGACTAAGTGAAAGTGTTACAGCTATATAGTCCGGTTGCCTAGTTTGACGTGCGATCACCTCCTTAATGGACCAAGATGTTGGATCAAGTGTGATTACGCATACTTTTCGCGAACACCCCCGCATTGTGTGCGTGGGGGCTGAAGCCAACGACTGCTAACTTTCAGATTACACATATACATAAAGACGGCCACACGGGAGGCACAACAATACTTTCGAGCACAAAGTATAAATATCTGCTCCACAATTAAAATAACATTGTTTTTACAACGATAAGATTTGTCACTCGAACATGACATTCTTCGAGCAGTGAGCCTCTATTAAGCGAGCGCCTTCTACTACCTGATCCAAGTAGTGCTCGGACAGATCTTGGCCGCCCACCGGATTCTGGGTCGCAATGATGGTGGCCTCCATATCTGTCCAATATGCTTTAATGCGGGCAAGGGCCATCCGTGCACCCTCTATGCACGCCGACCTCTTCACGGCATCAATCCATGATACGGCACCAAGGAATTGTTGCACTAAACCAAAGTAACTGTCCGGCTTGGGCCCTTTTGGCCGTAGATGGTCTATCACAGACCGCATTGCAAGTCCGGACAGCCTGTGGAGCTCGGCCACAATAGCCATTTTCTCACTCAAAGGCAATGTACGCGTTGGAGCATTAAACTGCAACCAGAACAACTTTTCCACTTCATCACCTTTTTGATCCTCAAAAAACTTGACCGCATCAGCCACACTCTTCGCCAAATCCGCATAGGTGTCCGCGGGACTCCAGCGTCGATCAAGAGGAGCGTACTTCGGATCCAAAAACTTCAGCCGCAACAAATAGGGGTTTCCAGCCGCGATCTCTCTAGCCTGTTGAAGCTCCTCTCGTGCATCCCTAATGTCGGAACGCGTCTCCTTAGCCGCATCAAGAGCCTTCTTCAGGTCAGCCTTATTTTCCTGGTTTTCTTTTTCAAGCAACTCATACCGGTTGGCGGCGTTTTCTAGCTCCACAGCCATTTCGGCTATTTTGTCTTCGCTCCGGTGATGAGCAGCCTGTTCGGCTCTCAATTCTTCGGCCGCCTTTAGGGCAGCCGCATTGCTCACTCGGGCCTGTTCCTTGGCCAGGGCAAGTTCCGCCCTCAGGGCTTCCATGGCAGCAGCACCATCTGCATTCCAAACATATAACATTAGCATTATGCTCCTCTCAGTTTTTCCTACATAAATATATAATAAGGAAAGCAGAACACATACCTTGTGACTCGTTCAGCCGCTTGTTCATCAGCGTGATATCGGCATCAATAACTCCAATCTTCCTCCTTAGTTCGGCAACTTCAATGGATTGTTTGGCTGCCGGATCCTTAGACACCTGCGCATAAATACAGCGCGAACATTACTTTCAGAATATGATCCCCTGTTTGCCACCTAAGGCGGACAACCAGAGTCTCAGGGGCAACTATCTATATGGAGCACAGCTAGCGCGTGCGTCATAGACGAAAATTAGGTATTTCTCATTACATACCTCAAAGCCTCTGAGCAGGCTCATAAAGGCTTCATTCAACCCGCTTGTGGCAAACAAAATTTTCTTGAGCACCATGCTCATTAACGAACGGTGCTCCTCCGAGAGATCAGCTCGCTCCAGAAGGCCCGCCGGTGTGTCCGGCCGGACGCCGGAGTGCGCCGGACCCTTTTTATCGCCCCCCGTGGGAGCTGAACGCTCCGGGCTCAGGGTAGCTGAAGTATTAGCTTCTGGCTCCGGCATGACTGGACTCCTCCGTGACGACACCTCGGGGTCGCCTGCCACATGAAGCGGAGAGTTTGGTGGAGTCTCACTCTCCATCTTCTCCGGAGGGAGATCCCCCGAAGACGAACTCTGTCGAGAAGAGCTGCTAGCCGGACTACAAATAATAGATCTTGGTTATTGTTCTCAAGGAGGGAAGTAGTACCTTCATATTTAAGATTAACTTACAGCTCGGTTGAGGGCTGGACCGCTGGCGGGCATGGCACGGTGAGGACGCCCTTCTGGGCAGGCCCCCTGGCGAAGCTTTCTTCCCTTGTTTGGCCACCTCCGTCTCCAAGTCTTCGGAGGCGGCCCTTTTCTTCCCGCGAGGGGAGGAGGCCTTAGATTCGTCTCCCCAACTATCCTCCTTTAGGGAGGAAGCAATTCCCCCGGTTTGGATGCGCAATGTGTGAAACTCTGCTTCTTTGTTCTTCCCTTCGTCTTTCCTCGAGGGCACTTTGCTTAGCACACGGTCAAGCATCTTGGCTATGGCAGGACTGGTCGAGCCTTCGGGAAGTGGCGCCGGACACCTGATTCTCTCTGCCTTGCTGCGCCATTCCTGGCCGTGGAGGATTTTCAGAATAATATTATGATAAATATAAACGAAGTGTTCGGTTTTTGGGTTACTTACTTGGGTATCTGGATGATTGCAGCTCAGGCCCGCATCCTCGATGGTGTCTGGACACTTTGCTTGTGTCCGAAGAATAACTTACACATCCCTTCGAGCGTCAGGCCGAAGAAGTGCAGAATAGTCCGCGGACCTTCCGGATTGAACTCCCATATCCGGAGAGGCTGGCGTTTGCACGGCAACATCCGTCGGATTAGCATTACCTGAATTATGCTGGCAAGATTAATGTCCCTCTCCAGAAGCTCCCTGATATGGCTCTGTAGTGTGGGTACATCATTAGCAGGCCCCCAATCACGTCCTATATTGGTCCATGACGCTAGTTGGGGAGGAGGACCCGAACGGAAGTCGGGAGCAGCCACCCACTTTGTACCTCTGGGAGCCGTGACGTAAAACCACCTCCGCTGCCATAAATAGGACACCTCTGGGAAGGAGCCCTCTGGCCATGGAACGTCGGCGTTCCTGCTTATTATTGCACCTCCGCACTCCGCGTGACACCCTTCAATCATCCTCGGCTTCACATTAAAGGTCTTGAGACATAAGCCGAAGTGTGGAGCGTCATGAAGGAAAGCTTCACAAACGACGATGAACGATGAAATATGGAGGATAGCGTCCGGAGCTAGATCGTGAAAATCTAGCCCGTAATAGAACATAAGCCCTCTCACAAAGGGATCAAGGGTGAGGCCCAAGCCGCTGAGAAAGTGAGAAACAAATACGACGCTCTCGTTGGGCTCGGGAGTAGGGATGACCTGCCCTGGAGCAGGAAGCATGTGCTTGATGTCGGCGGTCAGATATCCGACCTCCCTAAGCTTCGCAATGTCCTCCTTTGTTACCGAGGAGGCCACCCACCGGCTTGGTTGGATCCGGACATGATGAAGGATCCGGGGTGCTTGGGTTTGGGTTTCGGGTGTTAGAACTTGAGATGCGAAAAGGCGCGGGGGTGGTGGAAAATAGGGATAGGCCTCGGCCCCTTTATAAAAGGGGGGAATATCAAGCGTCCTCGGCGTAACCGGTCGGGACTTGCCTAAAAACACGGAGTCCTACCAACGGGCGTCATGGGGCTGCACGCTCCCACATTGATGGGAAATCACGCGATAAGAGGAGCATGATCTCTGCTTGGACAGGATGTGCCAATAAAACCGCCTCGCAACGCGTATCGAGGCAGGCCAAGAAAAACAAGTTCGTATTGGATCAGATCATGGCGTAAGAGCACACCATACAAAAGTTGCCAGCAGATCAGATTTTTGAAATATTATTCTCTCTACGGTGGTATGCGAAGATCATCTTGTAGATCCGTACACGACTCAAGTGTTCGATAATTACTTTGGAGTATTCGGAGATGGAACCCGCCTTGCAATGCCGAACAAAACTGCATGCCGGACTCGTCGTCATTGAAGCCTGGTTCAGGGGCTACTGAGGGAGTCCTGGATTAGGGTGTATCCGGACAGCCAGACTATATACTTTGGCCGGACTGTTGGACTATGAAGGTACAAGACTCAAGACTTCGTCCCGTGTCCGGATGGGACTCTCCTTTGCGTGGAAGACAAGCTTGGCGATTCGGATATTATGTTTCCTTCCTTGTAACCGACTCCGTGTAAACCATAGCCCTCTCCAATGTCTATATAAACCAGAGAGTTCGGTCCGTATGAGGACGATCACAACATTCATAATCATCATAGGCTAGCTTCTAGGGTTTAGCCTCTATGATCTCATGGTAGATCAACTCTTGTAACACCCATATCATCAATATCAATCAAGCAGGAAGTAGGGTTTTACCTCCATTGAGAGGGCCCGAACCTGGGTAAACATTGTGTCCCTTGCCTCCTGTTACCATTGGCCTTAGACGCACAGATCGGGACCCCTACCCGAGATCCGCCGGTTTTGACACCAACAACTGCCACCACCACCAGGCGCCCAGTCCGCTGTGTTGGCATTGGTGGCCTCAACATCGGGCATCGCCGAGCTAGAGGCTGCAACCTCCATCATCCACGGTGATGAGCTCGCCTTCGCATGGCGCCAGCGCGCCGGGAGACGGACTGTGGGAAGCGGCCCCACCATTAGCTGGCCGTCAGACGGCGCTGCTTGTGGCCCCTCGGGCTGGCCAACCTGCGTGTCGGCAGTCGGCGGGGGCGGAACCACCTCTTCCCCAAGGCCGGGGCCACCTCCTTCCCTCTCCACGACCGACTGGACAACGCCGGCTCCGCCAACCGGCTCCGGGGCCTCTAGCACAGGCGGCTCCAGGTGCTGCGAGTCGACGGGCCCGAAGGCTTGACCGTGGGACGCCCCTGCCTCCTGCGCCTTGGCGGCCACGTCTGCCTGCTCCATGTTTGCTACCTCGACCTGTGCCTTGGCCGCAGCGTCGGCCTCTGCCTGCGCCGCCCTGGCCGCCTCCTCTTGCTCCTCGCGCACCTCTTGCACGTTCCTCTCTGTGGCCTCCTAGAGGTCGGCAAGC
Source organism: Triticum dicoccoides (assembly GCF_002162155.2). Taxonomy (NCBI): domain Eukaryota; kingdom Viridiplantae; phylum Streptophyta; class Magnoliopsida; order Poales; family Poaceae; genus Triticum; species Triticum dicoccoides. Next base: position 109,600,925 of record NC_041387.1, on the reverse strand, counting down.
GGGTCCACGCGACGGGGGGCAGCAGAGCTGTCGGCCGTCCCAACCATCGAAGCAGCCGGGCTCACAAGAGGGACAGCGGGGCCCTATTCAAGCAAGCAGGAAAGAGCCTAGAAGAAAAGGCGAAGGAGAAACAAACAAAAAGCAACAAAGAGAGAATCCAAAGCACTTACGCAGACACCACCGGGTGCGGCTTCGACACCCTCTAGTACTGGGCCGCCCTCGCAGCAGCTTCTCGCCGCTTGGTTGCGGTGGCCGAGGTCTTCGGCTTCTTGGGCCGGCTGCCGAAGAGCCCGCCCTCAGCCCGACGCTTTGGCGTGCCGGTTGCCACAGTCGGCGCGGCCGAAGAGATGGCGCCCGCCCTATCAGTGCAGTGGCCTCAATGCGGCTCGTTGTCCTCCACATCATCGTCCGACCACTCCCCTAGGTCGCCTCCAAAGAAGTCGCCTGCTTTCCCTCCGCCACCACCTGTAGCGTCGTCCTCCTCCATGGCGGCCACCCCCAAGTTGGGGTCACCCTCGTCTCTTACCGACCGGTCCGGCAGGAACTCCTGGCCCGGAGCCAGTTGAATGGCCGTCTGGCCTGGGAAGTACTGCACCAAGGCCAACTGGTCAAGCTATAGAAAGAACTTGGACCAGATCAGAGAAAAAGAAAAGAAGCGAAGGACTTACCGTATGCGGTGTGTTGGCCCGGCTGTATGGCGGCTTGACGAAGTACCACTCTGACTCTGATAGCTTGCAGTCGGGGATGTGGTTCACCAACCAGATGATCTCTGAGACCGGCATCACCTTGGTGGACATTCGGGACGTATCTCGGCACCCGCTCATGGCGCTGATGATGTGGGGCCGGCCTTGGAGGGGCAGCACCCGGCACTCCATGAAGGCAGCCAACTAGTCGGAGGGCTTGAGGTGCTCCGAGTCAATCATCACCTGAAGCCGGGCGAGGGCGCGGTTGGAGCGGATCGACAGAGTCTTCGGCCGGAAGCTCCAGTTCACGCGGGGCTCGGCAGGTGGGCCGGCTGCATAAGCCGGCAAGTTGACGTATTTCCGCGTGAAGTTGAGGTTCTCGACGTAGAAGTAAGACCGCTGCCACAACTTGGCCGACTGCAGCAGGGCGATGGCCGGGAAGCGAGCCCCGCCCCCGGTCCCAGAGCGCCGCACCACGACGTAGGTTCCACACTACGCCGCCTCACCCTTGGTGGTGGTGCCGAGTTTGAGGTAGAAACTCTGCCCACAGCTCGAGTGTGGGCAGAGTGTCGAGGTAGCCTTCGCAGAGCAGGATGAAGGCGTAGAGCAGCACCACCGTGTTCGGCGTGAGGTGGTGGGGCTGCACTCCATAGAAATCCATTAGCGAGCAGAGAAACCGGCTTGCCAGAAGGCCGAAGCTGCGAAGAAAATGCGACCGAAAGACGACGTACTCGCCGTCCCTCGGCGCCGGAGAGATCTCCCTAGCAGGGGGAGACACACCTTGACATCGGTGTGATGAGGAAGGTGTCGTGTCTCGCAGAGGAACTGGATGTGATCCTCGTGGACGGTGGAGCCGTCCCAGTCCCCGGCGCGGCCACTGAGCGCCATGGGCTCCATGCTCGGTAGTGGCGTGAGGCGGCAGCAACAAAGAGAAGGTTCGGCGATGATGAGTTGCGGCGACACTCCGGCAAGGGAAGAAAGCGCAGCGGCGGCAAGGAGGAAGAAGCAAGACAGAGGGAGAGGAGGGCGCACATGCGCTCTGCCGCCCCTCCTCCCCCTACTTATAGCACCGTGGCGGTGGAGCTAAGGGGGCGAGGCATGGGGGAACGTGGGATTAACTGCGCACACTCCCCCCACAACCCCGTAGCTTCCGCGCCTTAAAAGGCGTGTATTTAACCGCCCTGGGAAGAGCAACCGTCTGCCCCGGCTGCAGCGGATCCGCATGCATGTCGAGGCCCTGTAGTGGCGGGCCCAGGCTTGCGGCAACGTCCCGTCGCGCGTGGGTTGGTAGGCTGACCTGGCCGCCAGGCGCTGAGTGTCGGGCAGGCAGCGGGCGGCAAGCCTGTCGCCCAGCCGGCACGCCACCTGGCCCCCACCACGACTATTCAAACTCCGCCCGGCAGCCGCGACCTCGTCCGACTCCTGGTACTCGACTCCTCCCAAGCAGACGGACAAGAAGGTGGAAGACCACTCAAGAGAGGAAAACTGCTAAGGCTCTCCGACTGTCCAAGCCGTAGAACCTCACCAGCTTCGGGGACTACTGACGGGGGGATGAACCTTGGGTAGCCTCATCCACACCTTAACAGATTTTAAGACATTGGGGCTAGCCTATCCCTTAGTCCGACTGGTCACAAGGCTGGCCTCCATGGCTGGCTGAAGCCGACCGGCCGCCTCCTAGAAGGCAGCGCGCCCCAGAAGGCGGCGAGGGCATGGGCCGGCTTCTAGCAGGCAGCCCATCGCTAGCTACAACAAGACAGGGCGACGCAACAGCGCAACCTGCCACCCCCGGATCCCGGAAGCAACATGGCCATAGTGCAGACGTACCAGGCGGACACCCCTCGCCTGGTGCGGCACTGTAGCCATGCGGCCCATGATGATGCCTATGTCAGGCAGGGCCATGCCCCCACGACGGGCAGTCGATGTGGCCCGCAGGTGACGGGCCCCACTAGCCCGCGCGTATCAGAAGACGGCAAGGCCTGGGCAGGCGGCCTCCAGGGGAGGCCGACTCCTAGCAGGCGGTCGCCCCTCCTCTCGGAGTCTGTGCACAATTAACTAGAGGTGACGAGGTGTGTCTACAATGATCGCCCGCCAGGCGGTGGCATTGTAGCCATGCGCCCCCGACCAAGCTATCGTCATCAGGGGCAGGCTACAGTGCAGCCTGGTCCCCCTAGCCCGCGGGCGGCGGGCCCTACCTGTCGACCAGGCGGCGGGCCCCAGTAACCGGCGAAGAAGCCGGAGCCCAGAGACACTGACGGCCGGGTCCCAGGACCAGTCGGATTACCTTGTACCCCCCAGGGACACCCATGCAAAGGGCTCAGCCCATTTAGATCACACACCCCATAGCTAAGGGGAAGAGTGCTAGCTGCCTTCTTCCTCCTCTAGCGCAAATAGCTCAAGGAGCAACATTGTACTTTCTATTGATCATAGTGATGCGGAGACCCTGCAGAGCAGGATTAGGGGTGTTATCTCCATGGAGAGCCTCGAACCTGGGTAAGACCTGGCGTCGTTTGCGGTCTTGCCTACTCCCGCTTCTAGAGCCCGACAACGTTCTATTGACCCCCTACATGATTAGCCACCCGTTGGCATATGTCGAGGAAATACCACGACAGAACCAACAACTATTATGTTCACACACAGATTTTGCTGCGGGAATCGAGTGTAATTCATAGTACAATACTCGTAAATTCTGGCGACCGGCATGTGTACTGTTCCTGTCGATCTAGATTCTGGTCACCAATAGATACTACCTTGCTCACGTCGTCCCGCCTGCATTCTCATCTAGACCCTCCCCTCGCTTTCTCTCTCTCTCTCTCTCTCTCTCTCTCTCTCTCTCTCTCTCTCTCTCTCTCTCTCTCTCTCTCTCTTTCTCTCAAATCTCTGCCATGGCACCACCAGTCTGCCCACGCATCGATCAGGAGTCGCTGTCCCCCGAGGATGCTCACTCGAAGAGCAGCGACGAGGATACCTACGCGCCGCTGGATGATGTTGCGCCGGACCTCCCAACTTTGGATTGGTTTTGGGTCCAGTATGATCTTTGTCTTTGGAAGTCGCTGCGCCGGCTGAGAAAGCTAGACAAGTGGCTTTCAAGAAGGAGATGGCGGAGGAGGATGCGAGGTACCAGGCGGCCTATGAAGCCCGTGATTCCACCGGAAAAAGGAGGCGGAGGAGCTTTGGGGGCAGGCGCGTTGTCGTGCGGAGTAGGTGTACAAAGACGGGTACTTCGCAAGGAAGGCCAAAGGCGCTTGGCACCTCGTCGCTGCGTGGAGCTGGGCCAATATGCTCCAGTGTGCCACCGAAGAGGAGCTCCGATGGGCGTCCAACAAAATGGCAAGATTGTTCGTGCTCGTCCACCTGCAAGAGGCAGATCGGTACGACAAGCGATGCGAGACGGAGGATGCGGAGTACCGCCTCCGCACTGGGAAGACACTGCGCACCAAGGAGCCGCTGGCGAGGGGCTGCCGGAATACTGGCACCAGGAGGGATTATTATTTTTAGTATTGTCCGTTTTCAATTTTATTCATTGTACCTAGTAGTTAAGTATCATCACATATATGTAATGATATTATATATAGTCTATGATGAACTAATGAACAATTAATATTATGTATATTATGAATTCCATTTTCAATCTGTTTTGTATACTAATTGGAATCTATCTATTATCATCCACATATATAGAATGGAAAGCGTATAAACACACATTGAAACAGAACATATAAGAACGGAAAAATAAACATAGCAATACTATGATTGCTTTGAATACATAGCTATCCACGTCGAAACGACTCAACAAAATAAAACGCGTCCATGAAACCATGACCAGCAGCCCTTGCCTATGGTAGCTCTTGGCTCTGCCTGAACTCGTGTAGGCGTTCATCCAAGCGGTCGACACGCTCGCAGTACATCTGGAGCACGATCTCGAGCTCCAAGTTGGCTATTTCATCGGAGATCACCACCTCGAGGATGTGACAGCCATGTTCCTCTACTGTGCCCAGGTGGACACCAGGGCCAAGGAGGCGGTCGAGCCTACCGACCAGCGCGTTGGCATCGAGCGGCCACAAACAAGGTTAACGACGCGACCCATGCGAATGGCACGGCGGGCGTCCCGTGCAAGTAGGGCGCAGCCAGCCTCTGGTGCAAGTACGACGCAGAGGGCCTGTGCCCACTCTTGGCAAGGAATGAGGGTACTGACAGGACATGTACCCAGCTGCGACGCCCTATTGATAGCAGGCAAGCGCCGATGGATCCACTCTTGCTGTGCGGCGCGCCGCGCCTCTTGCTGTGCGGCACTCCAATGGTCTCTCCGTGTGGCGAGGCATAGCCTATCGGTGCGGACGCGCCTAGCTTGCTCTATGGCGTGCAATTGATCATGTTGTGCGGTGAGCTACAATCTCTCGGTGTTGACATGCCTATCTTGATTCGTGGCGCTGAAGCACCATGCGCCAAGTGTCTCCTCAACCCTGGCGATGACGTGCATCACGGTGTCGTCCATCGCGTTGTCGGGAGCGCCGCGGCCTCGACGGGCCGTGGCGCCTGCTGGTTTTCCTCGTCGACGAGGTTGACGCCAGAGGCGGCGCTTTGGTGGGTTGGCTGTGCTTGTTGCCTCCGTGCGTCACGCCGCACCTAGGTTTATGCGCAAGCTGGGTGGCGGGAAACAGGTGAGGAAATGGCGGGAAATGGTGGCATGTCCATAAAACGCCATCAATTAATGGAAACTTAGCATATAAGGAACATCGATCTAGCACAAGAAGTAGATGATGATGAGATGAACACGGACCACACTGGGGAACCCGTCGGTGATGAATTCATCAATTGCAAACAATTTTACACTAGCAAGTGTTTGCCCACAACATGCACGGCTTATTCCATCACAAACAAGTTAGACGGATAACTGTATGCCATGTATACACATTGTCAAAAAGTAATGCGGTAGACCTTCTTTAACATGTGTTAAAAAATAGAATAAAAATAAAAAACAAGGACCTTGAGGTTAAATTAACTCATGGGATGGGTCAGTCATTTAATTTGACAGATATGACACATCCTATCAGTTAATTCAACATCGACACAACTTCTCATCCAGTCACCCTTCTGATGGCTGCTCCAGCTTGAGCACACTTAACTTGAGAGTTCTCTTACATGAGATACTGGTGGAACAACTAGTCCTTATTGATATAGGATGCCTCTTTGCATCCTTATGGCGTATCCGAATGACCGCCCGTCCCCCAATGGCCAATAGATGTGTGTAGATAGATCATATCACATACATCTTATTAGAAGCAATCGTCTGTGTTATTGTCGGTATTCGCACACATTTCTGATTACGGACATATTTGCCGCATATCACACACATCTTGTTATATTGAACCCTTTCTGTTCTCTTGTCTCAACGCAAACAATTCATCCGAGTGAACCGCATGTCGTATATCGCACACACCTTGATCTGGCTGACCGTTTCTTTGTGTTGCCTAATAAAAGACAGTTCATCCGAGTGAAGGGTATGTTGTATATTGCACACGCCTTCATCTGGCAGCCCGTTTCTTTTGTTCCTCCTCATCACAAACTGTCAGGACCCCGACTCCATGCCACATCGATCTAGCATGTAACACCTCATATCACTTTGCGGCCTCACGCACGGTATTCCCACGGGTGTCGCCTTACCTTTGCCCGGGACCGTTTGCGCCTTTTGGCACACGTATATGACAGTGTCGCTAGCATCCATATGATAAGGAGCCCGGGCTGACATGGCTAGTCGTAAACCCAAAGTGGCACAAACTTACAGGGACAGGCATCCATGACCCAACATCGAACGTGTCGGTCATCAGCGAGTGAATCCAGGCTGTAGCACTGGGCTAGCAGGACTCTGGTGAACCGGGCTGTAGCGGGCTAACAGGACTCCGGTATTCATCGCGTGACATTTCCCCGAAGGGACAGACACAGGAACGAAGAAGGACACATGCCGGCCAGCCTAAGTGTTCCGGAGCAGTAGCAAGCTACCATGGCTCGGTGGAAACACTAGGAGACATTTCCCGGTAAGAGAGGCTACTAAAGATAAACAACTAGATAGTCAGATCCCACACATACCAAGCATTTCAATAACATACACACAATATGCTCGATATGTGCAAATACAACATGGCATCACAACATGACTCTATGACTCAAGTAATTTATTCATTAGGCTCCGAGGAGCGAGATATTACAAACATGGGTCTTATGACCCAACAATCAGAGCATACAAGTCAAAGCACATGCGGAAGCTTAACATGTCTGAGTACAGACATCTATAAATGAAAAAGGCTGAGAAGCCTGACTATCTACCAGATCCTGCCGAGGGCACAAGATCGTAGCTGAGGTAACAAGCTAAACGTTGAAGTCCACGTGGAACTACTAGTGAGACTGAAGTCTCTCTGCAAAAACATAAAATAGGCAAACGTGAGTACAAATGTACCCAGCAAGACTTACATCAGAACTAACTACATATGCATCATTTTCAACAAGGGGATGGTGGGGTTTAACTGCAGCAAGCCAGCTTTGACTCGGTGGCTATCCTAAACTACGACTGCAAGCGACTCTTTTGAGGTGGCGCACACGAGTCCACATATTCACCATATCAATACACCACTATGGATCCGCTCCCGTCTCCCTACGAGAACGCCATCCATAGCACTCACGCTTATCTTGCGCATTTTAAAGTATCCACTTTCACTTGTCTATGAACTGATATAAGCAACCCAGAAGTCCTTTACCGTGGACACGGCTATTCGAATAGATGATGTTAACCCTGCAGGGGTGTACTTCTTCATACATGTTTCCACCACTTAGCGTCTGCACATGACATGTGCTCGGCAGACTTCAAGCGAAAGCCGACGTGGGTGTAGACCACGACCTACCTAAACACTCAAGTCTCTAGTCCAGGTTTATCGCCTATTCGGGTTCCATCCATGAGGAGATCCGGCCGGAGTTTCGCTCACAGCCCCAAACGATGTGAACAGGGTTCCCGAGATACCAAACGGGCATCCGGTACACCGTGCCACGTACCTACCGCATCATAGCCCACCCCTACGGTCAGCGCTGTCCACGGCCTCCAGTAAGCTACAAACACCAGAAACTACTTGCAACTCCTGGACAGAGGACTAGGGTGAATAAGAAGTCGAGCGGGGTCATATTTCAGGGCCCAATGTATGGTAGTAGCTGAATCATGGATCACAAACACAGAACTCAGTTCCTAAGGACGGCTTCAATGAGACAACCCACCATGTACTCCTACATGGCCTCTCACCGACACCTTTTACCAAATCGTGTTCACACACTTAGCTCACACACAGTAGGACATGTTCACACACCTCTGATTCATCCCGGATGAATCAGACCTGACTCGACTCTAAGCAGTAGCAGGCATGACAAACAAGCATGAATGAGTAGGCACAACAGGGCTCAAACAACTCCTACTCATGCTAGTGGGTTTCATCTATTTACTGTGGCAATGACAGGTCATGCAGAGGATAAAGGGGTTCAGCTACCGCAGCAAGTAACAGATGAATCGGTGTTGTCCTAATGCAGTAAAAGAGAGCAGGAGCGAGAGAGTAGGATTGTATCGGAATGAACAAGGGGGTTTTGCTTGCCTGGCACTTCTGAAGATAGCATTGAGTCTTCATCAGTGTCAACGATCACATCATCGGTATCACGTCTATCGAGAGGGGACAATTACCGGCAACATAGAAGGGAACACAATCAATGCAATGCACAATATGATGCATGATCATGACATGGCAAAATGAATGTGTTTTGAGCTAATGCAACTAGCAACAGATTAAATGAAGTTGGTTTGAATACAAGATTCAAATTTAAACTCCATATGTGATTATTTAAATGCCCTTTAATTGATTTGTGCTAAACAGAAGCTATAAGTTGTTCTAACATGCATGAAAATGGTACAGATGGATTCCTTGAATTTTTCTGATAATTTTTCATATATAAATTATTTCATTTGGAGTTACGGTTAATTTTCTATGATTTATTGAAGTTTTAGCTATTTTCTGGAATTTTCTGATTATTTATAAAATAAACTAAATTCCAGAAAATGAATATTGCGTCAGCATGACCTCACCCTGACGTCATCAGGTCAACAGGGCGGTCCAGGTCAAACCTGACGTGTGGGGTCCACACGTCAGTGACACGGGTTAAACAGGGGGGTTTAGTTTAGCTTAATTAAAGATTAGGGCACTAGGGCCCACATGTCAGTGTCAGCAGGGGGTAATTAAATTAAAATAAACTAAACTAATTAACAGGGGGGCTGGCCCCACCTGTCATTGACCCAGGGGGGTCAAACCCCTGGTCAGCAGGGCCTAACCCGCCGGCGGCTTGACGCCGGCGAGGCCGAGACGGCGGAGACCTTCGGGTTTCTTGCTCCGACGTCCAAACGCCGCACGGAGAGGCTCTGTGGGTTCCTAGCGCTCGTGCGCATCCGGAGAAGGCGACGGAAGGACGCGGGGTGGTCAGCGCTCGCCGGAGCGGGGCTTGTGGCGGCGGCCGGAGCTTCGGGTTCGAGCGGGGCGAGGCCACAGAGGACGGGAGGGATGGTTAAGGGGCTCGCCGAGCTCCTGAAGATGCTAGGAGCACGGTGCCGTGCTCGGTTTCGAGCCTTGCTGTCTGCAGTGACGGCGACGACATCGCCGGCGGAGCCGAGCTCGCGGCTCCGGTGGAATCGAGGCTACAGGGCACAATCGAAGGGGGGAAGAGGGAGGGGAGGCGTAGGAGCTCACAGCGGTGCCGTAGGGATGGTTAGCCGGCTCGGGGACGCGACGATGGTGGCGAATTGACGGTGAAGATCCTCGGCGTCCGAGGAGGGGAACGGCGGAGCTGGCGACATCCAGGGCTTCCGGCACCTTCTGTCTTGGTGAGGAGGAAGAGGGGGATGAGACGGGGCTTCTTGGCACGTCGGCGAGGCGAGGGGAGCACGGTGGCTGCGGCAATTGGCGTCGGTGGCGGCGGCTCCGTTCGGGCCCGAGGTGCGGAGCGGGAGGGAGAGCAGGAGAAGGGGATGAGCACGGGAGGGAGTTGAGAGAGGCCTGAGGGGGTGCGTGGCATCCTTAGCGGCGTCGGAGTGGCAGCAGGCAGGCATGAGGTGGCGTTGCGCGTGCGTGCGCGCCGCGGGCACACGCCCCTGTCCTACTGTCCCGAGGAGGAAGACGACAGGGAGGGCGCTGGTGGGCTGGGCCGGCCAGCTGCGGTGCTGGGCCAGATGGGGCGCTAGGTGGGGCTGCAGGTAAGTCCAGGAAAACCTTTCTCTCTCTTTTTTTATTACTATTTCCTATTTTCTGTAATTGTGTTTGGATTTATTAAAAATGCCAGAGCATTTCCAATAATCATGCAACTGACTGCGGCCACTGTTTGGAATATTTCCAACAGTAAACATTTCAGTTTGTGATTATTTGAGCATTTAAAATATTATTAGCAATTAAATGCCCAAATGCAAATACTATATAATTTAATTCAAAAATCCAGGAATAGCCTATAAATATGTTCATCATTTTTGGAAGAGGTTTTCACCTTTAACAGAAATTATGAACATTTCCAAAGGGCATTCTGGGTTATTGAAAATATTTTTATTGAACCTAGTTAAATTTCATTTGGTGCTAGGGTTTCAACAATCCCCATTTCAAATTTCTTTGGAATTTAAAACATGATGGCATGATGAACAAGCAAAGTCAAGCAAGGGCTGAACTGGGGCTGTGACAACTCACCCCCACTAAACAAAAATCTCGTCCCGAGATTCAAGACGTGAGGTAAGAAGACAGAGGGGACACGGAACTGACATAGTCTTCATGATCCATTATCCTCCTCAAAGATGTTGATTCATTGCTTCAAATTGATCTCGATGTCTTCGCTTTCGAGATCTTCATCCAACACGATGACAACAGAAAGAAACTCTACAGGAATCGATCTTCTCGAAGATCGAGCAACTCACGGAATGAGACATAGGACCATCTCTCGGGTTGAGACACGAGTTACACATCAAGAGGGGTGGAAAGAGACGGATGACGAAGGTGCACTAGGTAGACAACAATTTCACGCTTAAGAAGGTGGTAAACAATTGTCAATGTAGCGAGGAGTTGAGTTGCCATGATACCATAACGATACACCTTAGGGAAGGTGACTCGTAGAGATATCCCCTTAAGTGGCAAAAAGAATTACTTTTGATTCAGAGATCATTGAGACTCTTTAAACCAACCTAAGGCAATTCTCGACCGATCGTTTGGAGAGGGGTCGGTAGAATGGCATACTCGGACTTGGATGATATGGATTACCTTGTTGAAGACAACATAATGGATGAATTTGCTTATCACCGGAAATGGAGGAGATCCATGGTAGAATGACACATTGGCGGTGCAAGCTGGGAGCAAAATGCAAATGCTGGGAATGATTCTGGTAACTGGGGAAGAACCCAACAATAGAGAGTGGATTCACTGTTTGAAAGGGTCATAGCATTGCCGAGGAAACTGAGAGGAATCCCAGTTAGAGCCGATGATAACATGTAGCGCTTGTGCGTGCTCTCAAGAACTTGAGCATTTCCATAATCATTAAGGTTTTACCAACATCCGCGTCAAGGGTCCGGTAACACAACTTACTACCATGATGAATGGTGATGGAGGATGCAAATGCAAGGAAGATAACACCTTCTCAGATTTCACCTTAGCGAGGCCAAGGAAATAAAATCTGGATGATCGACCGAGAGACATTTAGCACTCCGCCTCTAATGTTCTCCTTGATGTGCTAGTGTAACCCATTCATAGATATGGTTTGATAACTAGAACATCAAGTAAAAGGTCGGACTTCGGGAGCAATAGAATCCATAAGGAACAGTTACGGAGGTAAATCCTACGAAATCCTTATGGGGAGGTGGCCAACTTCTTCAATCAAGATACTACAATAATAGGTCTTTCGGCTGGGTGGTGCTGGCCACGACATCCACTTTACCGGTTTTCGAGGGACCGATATTATAATTCTTGGGAAATGTTCCAAACCATCATATCTGCCTGAGACTCAGATCTGGTTGGTGTCAGGATATTCCAGACTCATCGAGTCTAGGAAGAAAAATGAAAGTTTGCAACACAAATCGATGAAATGACGTTGCGGGATTCTCGGGAAATGAACTACGATAGCAAGCTCCAAAACATGAGCTGGTTCTGCTACAAACATGTGAACATGTTGTCCAAGACAAGCATGACCACAAAGTAGTCTTATAATAAAACACTACCGAGTTCAGGAGGGGGAACCATCATTAATGACATCGAAGTCTCCACGCGTGGAAGTCCAAAGAGTTCACCTTGGACAGACTCCTTTATCTTTGAACAACTCAATCAGTGGCTTGGTGTGCTAGGATATACATATAGAATGGAGGTTGCAAATCTCCAGACCACAGAATACTTCGCACGTATGCATGACTGACTTGGGATGATTCCAGAGGAAGCAAAACTAACTTTCTCAAATTCACGGCGGCAACTTTCACCAAATGCACGTGTATAAGAGGAAGTCACTCCTTTCATCAAACAAATACTTCATGAGCTAGCATGAAGAAAATGCTTTCAAAAGTTTCCAACACTAGCTTAATGTCCAACAAAATCATGGAGGAGATAAGGATGTTGTCAATGGGCTCAACAACAATTCATCTGGGTTTCCTTTTAAAAGGAATTCCATAGTTAAGTGAACAAGTGATAGCATTGGTCAGGCCAAAGATGTAATGGTGTATGCTCGAGGGATCAACCACGAATAAGACAACATTACGAATATCGTTGGTTCTGGTCTGATTGGATGATAGCCCATACTCAATCAAAGGTTTGGGTAAGATAATAGATCCAACAATTGTTCACAAGGACCAATTGATGAAGATATCATCTTTCTTCAACACACACACACACACACACACACAAAAAGATATCCCTTAACATGAACTAAGTCGGACAAACTTTTATCTTCCAACTCTCCAAGTTGTGGTTTAGCTTATCCAACTAGCTCAGGGTATCCAACACGGATTCTTGGAGAAGGGGTGGTTTACAGGAATAAACCAACTTGATCACGAACTCAACATAGCGGTCAGGTGACAATCTGGTAATACTTCTGAGAAGATATTCAGAAAATCACGAACCACCGGTATGTTACTAAGCTCGAGAACAATCTTGCTTTTCAGGGCAAGACGATATGATCAATAGAGCAAGGATTTGAAATAATCCTAACTCATCGATCGAGGAGTGAACCAGGAGAATGGACTAGGTAGCACGATCAATCTTAGAATGATGATTCAATAACCAACACACTAAGAATGAAATTATTGTCCTTTAACTACCCAGCAACGAGGTTGCTAGGCGTATTGATTTCACACATCACAATTCATTTGTCGGTATTCCGGTTGCATCAACACGAGGGCCGAGGAATGACTAATGATGGTGAGAAGTATCACTGTACCAAGAGTTCATAGGATGGTGTGCAATTCCTATAACAACCTCGATATAGAATAAGGTAATACTCCAAGGTAGAACAGAACCAAAAGCTGGATTGGCATTTGATCTGCGGAATACAACTACTTTGACCCAATCCTAGATATGGATGAGGTACTGGAGTTTGTTTCTCCTAGTCATTCCGCGATAGAATGGCTTGACGGACCACAAGAGTAATAGGCGTCGATAAACGAACGCACGCATACGCTTGACTATCAATTGATAGACGAAGGTCAGTAGACAACTAAAGAGGGACAACTCAAAGGAACATATGATTTTCTGAATTGTGGATGCATGGTTAGCATGTCGAACGAAGTTCAACATATTTCTTCTGGATAACCCATGCAGAAAGGTAGAACTGGCAGAGCCACAATATATAATGGAGAACTCATCGAGAATAATCCTGTTGTGATATTTCAGTTCAACGAGGAACTTCTGCCATAAGTAGTTCATGGTATTTGGAAGAAGAAGATACCACGGACTTCAAGGACTATCGCAAAGGTTACTAATATCCTAAAGGCACTAGCAATTACTATCAACATGAAGTAGGTAGAGTGAATCTCGGGTTCAGAACCCAGGAGTAGAATACCTACTACTAAGTAGCATCACGGGATGCTTTCGAGAATGATGGCCAGAATCATCACACTGGGAACACAAATCATGGCTAAATTACTAGATGATCCCCTAAGACACCTAGGGCATAATAATATCTCCAACATATATGTCAAGGTAACGGAGTACCTCAACTCACTGATTAGTGTGGTTAATCTAGCCCATGGGAACATTGAAACGGGAAGAAAGGATTTGCAAATGCATCAGACTACTTAGAAACCTGGGATGACTCGGACAGCATAACGGCTGTAAATGCTCAGAAAAGATTTGAGACATTCACAAAAATGGTGGCATAACCACTCAGAAGCACAATATCAAGGTTTCGAGATCAACAATTAACATACGGAAGTAGTAGGAACTGAACTGAGACTTAAATCCAAAAATCTTATAAGTCTACGGATTAGTAACACGTGATCCTGATAGAAAGAAGAGATAGCCTAGTTCTTAATCCCCGCAGGAAAGATAAGATGACTCAGATCAGAAGGGCATGAGGTATAAGGAGTAAAAAGAGCCTTACGTTCCATCCCACAATCAATTCCCTTATATAACTAAAGAATTTCTAGACTCAACTTCGACCAGTTTGGCTTGGTAATCCTACAGGCAGTCAAGCTCTGATACCAACGCTGTCAGGACCCCGACTCCATGCCACATCGATCTAGCATGTAACACATCATATCACTTTGCGGCCTCACGCACGGTATTCCCACAGGTGTCGCCTTACCTTTGCCCGGGACCGTTTGCGCCTTTTGGCACACGTATATGACAGTGTCGCTAGCATCCATATGATAAGGAGCCCGGGCTGACATGGCTAGTCGTAAACCCAAAGTGGCACAAACTTACAGGGACAGGCATCCATGACCCAGCATCGAACGTGTCGGTCATCAGCGAGTGAATCCAGGCTGTAGCACTGGGCTAGCAGGACTCCGGTGAACCGGGCTGTAGCGGGCTAACAGGACTCCGGTATTCATCGCGTGACATTTCCCCGAAGGGACAGACACAGGAACGAAGAAGGACACATGCCGGCCAGCCTAAGTGTTCCGGAGCAGTAGCAAGCTACCATGGCTCGGTGGAAACACTAGGAGACATTTTCCGGTAAGAGAGGCTACTAAAGATAAACAACTAGATAGTCAGATCCCACACATACCAAGCATTTCAATAACATACACACAATATGCTCGATATGTGCAAATACAACATGGCATCACAACATGACTCTATGACTCAAGTAATTTATTCATTAGGCTCCGAGGAGCGAGATATTACAAACATGGGTCTTATGACCCAACAATCAGAGCATACAAGTCAAAGCACATGCGGAAGCTTAACATGTCTGAGTACAGACATCTATAAATGAAAAAGGCTGAGAAGCCTGACTATCTACCAGATCGTGCCGAGGGCACAAGATCGTAGCTGAGGTAACAAGCTAAACGTCGAAGTCCACGTGGAACTACTAGTGAGACTGAAGTCTCTCTGCAAAAACATAAAATAGGCAAACGTGAGTACAAATGTACCCAGCAAGACTTACATCAGAACTAACTACATATGCATCATTTTCAACAAGGGGATGGTGGGGTTTAACTGCAGCAAGCCAGCTTTGACTCGGTGGCTATCCTAAACTACGACTGCAAGCGACTCTTTTGAGGTGGCGCACACGAGTCCACATATTCACCATATCAATACACCACTATGGATCCGCTCCCGTCTCCCTACGAGAACGCCATCCATAGCACTCACGCTTATCTTGCGCATTTTAAAGTATCCACTTTCACTTGTCTATGAACTGATATAAGCAACCCAGAAGTCCTTTTCCGCGGACACGGCTATTCGAATAGTTGATGTTAACCCTGCAGGGGTGTACTTCTCATACATGTTTCCACCACTTAGCGTCTGCACACGACATGTGCTCGGCAGACTTCAAGCGAAAGCCGACGTGGGTGTAGACCACGACCTACCTAAACACTCAAGTCTCTAGTCCAGGTTTATCGCCTATTCGGGTTCCATCCATGAGGAGATCCGGCCGGAGTTTCGCTCACAGCCCCAAACGATGTGAACAGGGTTCCGTGACACCAAACGGGTGCCCGGTTTACCCGGCCACGTGCCTACCGCATCACAGCCCACCCCTACGGTCAGCGCTGTCCACGGCCTCCAGCATACTACAAACACCAGAAACTACTTGCAACTCCTGGACAGAGGACAAGGGTGAATAAGAAGTCGAGCGGGGTCATATTTCAGGGCCCAATGTATGGTAGTAGCTAAATCATGGATCACAAACACAGAACTCAGTTCCTGAGGACGGCTTCAATGAGACAACCCACCATGTACTCCTACATGGCCTCTCACCGCTACCTTTACCAAAACGTGTTCACACACTTAGCTCACACACAGTAGGACATGTTCACACGCCTCTGATTCATCCCCGATGAATCAGACCTGACTCAACTCTAAGCAGTAGCAGGCATGACAACAAACATAAATGAGTAGGCACATCAGGGCTCAAACAACTCCTACTCATGCTAGTGGGTTTCATCTATTTACTGTGGCAATGACAGGTCATGCAAAGGATAAAGGGGGTTCAGCTACTGCAGCAAGTAACAGATGAATCGGTGTTGTCCTAATGCAGTAAAAGAGAGCAGGAGCGAGAGAGTAGGATTGTATCGGAATGAACAAGGGGGTTTTGCTTGCCTGGCACTTCTGAAGATAGCATTGAGTCTTCATCAGTGTCAACGATCACATCATCGGTATCACGTCTATCGAGAGGGGACAATTACCGGCAACATAGAAGGGAACACAATCAATGCAATGCACAATATGATGCATGATCATGACATGGCAAAATGAATGTGTTTTGAGCTAATGCAACTAGCAACAGATTAAATGAAGTTGGTTTGAATACAAGATTCAAATTTAAACTCCATATGTGATTATTTAAATGCCCTTTAATTGATTTGTGCTAAACAGCAGCTATAAGTTGTTCTAACATGCATGAAAATGGTACAGATGGATTCCTTGAATTTTTCTGATAATTTTTCATATATAAATTATTTCATTTGGAGTTACGGTTAATTTTCTATGATTTATTGAAGTTTTAGCTATTTTCTGGAATTTTCTGATTATTTATAAAATAAACTAAATTACAGAAAATGAATATTGCGTCAGCATGACCTCACCCTGACGTCATCAGGTTAACAGGGCGGTCCAGGTCAAACCTGACGTGTGGGGTCCACACGTCAGTGACACGGGTTAAACAGGGGGGTTTAGTTTAGCTTAATTAAAGATTAGGGCACTAGGGCCCACATGTCAGTGTCAGCAGGGGGTAATTAAATTAAAATAAACTAAACTAATTAACAGGGGGGCTGGCCCCACCTGTCATCGACCCAGGGGGGTCAAACCCCTGGTCAGCAGGGCCTAACCCGCCGGCGGCTTGACGCCGGCGAGGCCGAGACGGCGGAGACCTTCGGGTTTCTTGCTCCGGCATCCAAACGCCGCGCGGAGAGGCTCTGTGGGTTCCTAGCGCTCGTGCGCATCCGGAGAAGGCGACGGAAGGACGCGGGGTGGTCAGCGCTCGCCGGAGCGGGGCTTGCGGCGGCGGCCGGAGCTTCGGGTTCGAGCGGGGCGAGGCCACAGAGGACGGGAGGGATGGTTAAGGGGCTCGCCGATCTCCTGAAGATGCTAGGAGCACGGTGCCGTGCTCGGTTTCGAGCCTTGCTGTCTGCAGTGACGGCAGCGACATCGCCAGCGGAGCCGAGCTCGCGGCTCCGGTGGAATCGAGGCTACAGGGCGCAATCGAAGGGGGGAAGAGGGAGGGGAGGCGTAGGAGCTCACAGCGGTGCCGTAGGGATGGTTAGCCGGCTCGGGGACGCGACGATGGTGGCGAATTGATGGTGAAGATCCTCGGCGGCCGAGGAGGGGAACGGCGGAGCTGGCGACATCCAGGGCTTCCGGCACCTTCTGTCTTGGTGAGGAGGAAGAGGGGGACGAGACGGGGCTTCTTGGCACGTCGGCGAGGCGAGGGGAGCACGGTGGCTGCGGCAATTGGCGTCGGTGGCGGCGGCTCCGTTCGGGCCCGAGGTGCGGAGCGGGAGGGAGAGCAGGAGAAGGGGATGAGCACGGGAGGGAGTTGAGAGAGGCCTGAGGGGGTGCGTGGCATCCTTAGCGGCGTCGGAGTGGCAGCAGGCAGGCAGGAGGTGGCGTTGCGCGTGCGTGCGCGCCGCGGGCACACGCCCCTGTCCTACTGTCCCGAGGAGGAAGACGACAGGGAGGGCGCTGGTGGGCTGGGCCGGCCAGCTGCGGTGCTGGGCCAGATGGGGCGCTAGGTGGGGCTGCAGGTAAGTCCAGGAAAACCTTTCTCTCTCTTTTTTTATTACTATTTCCTATTTTCTGTAATTGTGTTTGGATTTATTAAAAATGCCAGAGCATTTCCAAAAATCATGCAACTGACTGCGGCCACTGTTTGGAATATTTCCAACAGTAAACATTTCAGTTTGTGATTATTTGAGCATTTAAAATATTATTAGCAATTAAATGCCCAAATGCAAATACTATATAATTTAATTCAAAAATCCAGGAATAGCCTATAAATATGTTCATCATTTTTGGAAGAGGTTTTCACCTTTAACAGAAATTATGAACATTTCCAAAGGGCATTCTGGGTTATTGAAAATATTTTTATTGAACCTAGTTAAATTTCATTTGGTGCTAGGGTTTCAACAATCCCCATTTCAAATTTCTTTGGAATTTAAAACATGATGGCATGATGAACAAGCAAAGTCAAGCAAGGGCTGAACTGGGGCTGTGACACAATTAATTTAACTGAACCGTGTTTGATGCATCCGTCATCGCAAACAATTTGCACCTTTATTGATGGGTTTTTTACATCACCTTTTGCGATTATTGCATCGCACATACTTTCGTCGAAGGGTCTCTGATCGTAGTGTCGCGTTAGCAGCATCCTGCAGTAGTGCATGGTGATCTTCACCTTTCCTTTTTACACTTTTATCCTTTGGCAAGCACTATGTGTTGGAGAGATCCGGATATATATATATCCACTTGGATGTAGGTTTTCATAAAGTATTATTGTTGACATTACGCTTGAGGTAAAAGGTTGGGAGGCAAAACTATAAGCCCCTATCTTTCTCTATGTACGATTGAAACTTTGTACCCATAAGTATCGCACGAGTGTTAGCAATTGTAAAGACTAAATGATAGTTGAGTATGTGGACTTGCTGAAAAGCTCTTATAATGACTCTTTCCGATGTTATGATAAATTGCAATTGCTTCAATGACTGAGATCATAGTTTGTTAGTTCTCAATGAAGTTTCAGATTCACAATTTACCTTGTGAATGGATTGTTACTTTAGAATAAGAAATCACTTCACAATATATATTTATGTTCTAAAGATGATCATGATGCCCTCATGTCTGTATTTTATTTTATCGACACCTCTATCTCTAAACATGTGGACATATTTTTCGATATCGGCTTCCACTTGAGGACAGGCGAGGTTTAAGCTTGGGGGAGTTGATATGTCCATTTTGCATCATGCTTTTATATCAATATTTATTGCATTATGGGATGTTATTACACGTTATGTCACAATACTTATGCATTTTCTCTCTAATTTTATAAGGTTTACACGAAGAGGGAGAATGCCAACAATTGGAATTCTGGGCTGGAAAAGGAGCAATTATTATGGACCTATTCTGCACAACTCCAAAAGTCCTGAAACTTCACTGAGATAAGTTTTGGAATAAATAAAAAATATTGGGTTAAGAAAGCACCAGAGAGGGGCCACCAGTCAGCCACGAGGGTGGAGGGTGTGCCCTACCCCTTGGGCGCGCCCCCTACCTTGTTGGCCCTTTGGCAGGCCCCCGACGCCCATCTTCTGCTATATGGTGTCTTTTGCCATGGAAAAAATAAGAGAGAAGCTTTCGGGGCAAAGCGCCGCCGACTCGAGGCTCAATCTAGGCAGGACCAATCTAGGGCTCTAATGGAGCTGTTCTGCCGGGGAAACATCCCTCCGGGAGGGGACAATCACCGCCATCGTCATCACCATCGATCCTCTCATCGAGAGGGGGTCAATCTTCATCAACATATTCACCAGCACCATCTCCTCTCAAACCCTAGTTCATCTCTTGTATCCGATCTTTGTCTCAAAACCTTAGATTGGTACCTATGGGTTTCTAGTAGTGTTGATAACTCCTTGTAGTTGATGCTAGTTGGTTTATTCGGTGGAAGATCATATGTACAAATCCTTAATGCTATTCAATACTCCTCTGATTAAGAACATGAATATGCTTTGTGAGTAGTTACATTTGTTCCCGAGGACATGGGAGAAGTCTTGTTATAAGTAATCATGTGAATCTAGTATTCGTTCGATATTTTGATGAGATGTATGTTGTCTCTCCTCTAGTGGTGTTATGTGAACGTCGAATACATGACACTTCACCATGATTTGGGCCTAGGGGAAGTCATTGGGAAGTAATAAGTATATGATGGGTTTCTAGAGTGACAAAAGCTTAAACCCTAGTTTATGCGTTGCTTCGTAAGGGGTTGATTTGGATCCATATGTTTCATGCTATGGTTAGGTTTACATTAATTCTTCTTTCATAGTTGCAGATGCTTGCAAGAGGGGTTAATCATAAGTGGGAGGCTTGTCCAAGGAAGGGCAGCACCCAAGCACCAGTCCACCCACAAATCAAATTATCAAAGTAACGAATCTGAATCATATGAGCATGATGAAAACTAGCTTGACAGAAATTCCCATGTGTCCTCGGGAGCGCTTTGCTTTATATAAGAATTCATGTAGGTCTGTCCTTTGCTACAAAAAGGATTGGGCCACCTTTCTCACCTTAGCTACTTCTGTTACTTGTTACCCGTTACGAATTACCTTATCACAAAACTATCTGTTGCCGATAATTTCAGTGCTTGCAGAGAATACCTTGCTGACAACGGCTTGTCATTTCCTTGTGCTCCTTGTTGGGTTCGACACTCTTACTTATCAAAAGGACTATGACAGACCCCCTATACTTGTGGGTCATCAATATGTAAACGAACTCCAAAAATCCGCAAAAATATTTTCTGTCAGTTTTGGAATATATGTTTAAAATTAGGAAAATAAGAAACAACCAGGAAGGAACCTGAGGAGGGCACAAGACACCAGGGCGCGCCAGGGCCCCCTGGCGCGCCAAGGTGGGTTGTGCCCACCTCGGGAACCTTCCTGACTCCATTTTTCTTCCGTTTGCTTGTCCCCCAAGATAAAGAAATCGTTATATACCCCGTGACGCAATGATTACCGTACTGTGGAGAAATCTTTTGTTCTTCTTTCTTGCTATTTTCTGACAAACCTAGATGGCCATGGCCGCCTCAAGCTCCTCCAAGGACAAGTTCCTTGAGAATGTCATCAACCCGTATTTGCGGGAGGTGATGCAGCACCCTCAAGCCATCGAGATGCGTGAGGGGGTGCTCCATATCAAAGACGTCCAAGGGCCCAAGAGGATAGGAACCGTGGAGGCCAGGCTTGAAGCCATGGAGCAGGAGGTCTTCAAGTGCAAGGGGATGATGGAGCACGGACTTAATGCCAATCATCTCATGATTACGGAATTCACCTATGATCTCAAGGTGGATGGTTAGTCAATGAAAGACGTCGTCTTCACCTTTAATGAGTAATTCGACTTTTTGCAAAGCCAAATCTATGATCTCCAAAACTAAGTCTTTGGATATGAGGCAAGGTTTAAAAGGTATGAGTTTGGCTGCCAGTTACAGGACTCACAAGACCCGTTCTTCCTCTTATGATGGTGAGCCACTGCCATGGAAACCGGAGGATAAGCTTGCTACTACCTCATCATTACCACCTCCTCCTTCATCACCAAAGGCGACTTGAGTTCATGGTATGGGCATTCCCCTTGGCTTGTGTCAAGCTTAGGGAAGGTGCCCCGGTATCGTATCACCACCACTATCTTTGCTTTTATCTATTCTAGTTCGATCAGTAGTTTTCCTATGACTTAGTTGAATAAAAGTCAAGTTCGGTCCTTTCTTTTTGAGTGTTTGCTTAGTGATCTATCTATGTAATCGTGTGCGAGATATATAATAAAGATTAGTTCAAGTTTTGCTTTGTTTACTTTTTTTGTTTCAATAAAAATAAAAATAAAATAAATAAATAAGATCATATGCTAATCTTATGGTAAGTAATGACATCACATAAGGAAAAGTATAAGTGGTAAAATTTGTTGGAGATTGACAAACAAAGCATTGGTCAATGATGCAACTCATGAAAGAATTAATAAGGGAAGATAAGATTCACATGCAAATACACTATCTTGGACATCTTTTATGATAATGAGCCCCCATTAAATATTTTGTGTCAAAATAGTTGGACGTTGGAAAAGGAAGGCAACATAATGATTTATGTTTGTTCATATCCACATAGAAGTTATATTGTCATAGATCCTTTAACATGTGGTGCTTGCTCAATATCTTTTCTAGCCAAAAATTCCGCACTAAGTAGAGATACTACTTGTGCATCCAAAAAACCTTAACCAAATCTTATTTCGAGAGTCCAGTATACCTACCTATAGATTGAGTAAGATCCTTCAAGTAAGTTGTCATTGGTGCAATAAGGCAATAAAAATTGCTTCTAAATGTGTTTGATCATTTAGTGTAAGAGAAAATCGAGCGTTGTACGAACTAGTGATGGCAAAGAATAAAAGCGCAGACTGCATAATAAAGGTTGCTAACATAAGGGGAAATACAACGTGACGTTATTTTGTAGTAAGGGATTTAGCATACAAATAAATAAGTGCATGACAGCCTCTGCTTGCCTCTGTGAGGACAAATGTAGGCACATATATCCAGTTGGATATGAGTAGGAATGAGTTATTATTGTTGACATCGCCCTTGAGGTGAATTGTTGGATGGCAAAACTATAAGCCGCTATCTTTCTATATGTCTGGTTGAAATTTTTTGTTCATGGGTACACTGTGAGTGTTAGCAATCATAGAAGATTAAATGATGATTGAGTTATACTTCTCCAACATATCTATAATTTTTTATTGTTCCATGCTGTTAAACTATCATTCTTGGATGTTTCACAATCATTTTATAGCAAATGTATATCATTTTTTGGAACTAACCTATTGACATGGTGCCCAGTGCCAGTTGCTGTTTTTTTGATTGTTTTTTACTTCGCAGAAAATCAATACCAAACGGAGTCCAAACGCAGCGGAACTTTTTGGAGATTTTTTTGGACCAGAAGACATCCAGTAGGCCAAAGAACTACGAGAGGGGTGCCCCGAGAGGGCACAACCCACCTGGGCATGCATGGGGGCGCAAGCGAGCCCTGACAGGTTGTGCCCACCTCGCTGGCCTCCCGCGCCGCCTATTCGTCCTATAAATTCCCAAATATTCCAAAAACCCCAAAGAGAACCCTAGGTCGGAAGTTCCATCGCCGCAAGCCTCTATAGCCATGGAAAACCAACCAGGAGCCCGTTCCGGCACCCTGCCAGAGGGGGGAATCATTACCGGAGGCCATCTTCACCATCCCTATGGTCTCCATGATGAGGAGGGAGTAGTCCACCCTTGGGGCTGAGGGTTTGTACCAATAGCTATGTGTTCAAACTCTCGCTCTCTCTCTCTCTCTCGTGTTCTTGATGACACGATCTTGATGTATCAGAGGCTTTGTTAATATAGTTGGATCATATGATATTTCCCCTCTCTATTTGTTGTGATGAATTGAGTTTTCCCTCTAAGATTTCATTGTTATTGGATTGAATATTTTTATGGATTCGAGAGCGCTTAATATATGTCTTGCATATGAATACCTGTGGTGACAATGGGGTATTATATTGATTCACTTGATATATGTTTTGGCACTCAACTCGCGGAATCCTGATGTGATATTGGGGTAATCTATGCATAGGGGTTGATGCACGTTTTTGTCCTACTTTCTCCAGTAGAAATCTTGGGCACTCTTTGAGGTTCTTTGTGTTGGATCGAGTATTATGAACCCGAAATTGTTTGATGCATACCGTATAATTAACTCATGGATAATTGTGGTGACATTGGAGTAGCTAGGTGACATTAGAGTTAGTAGATGTGTACCATATGGTGTTATTTTAGTATGAACTCTTGGATAGATCGAACGAAAAGAATAACTTTGCGTTATTTTAGTACGAACTCTTGAATAGATAGAATGGAAAGAATAACTTTAAGGTGGTTTCGTACCCTACAAACAATTTCTTCTTATGTTCTCTAATAGATAAGAACTTTGGAGTGATTCTTCATCGCACATTGAGGGATGGTTATATGATCCAATTAGATTAGCATTGTTGAGAGACTACACTAGCGAAAGTACGGACTCTAGGCCTCATTTTTAAGCATTGCAATACCATTTGTGCTCACTTTTTTTACTTGCTACCTTGATGTTTTTTATTGTTACTATTACAAAAATCAATATCTACTATCATTACTACACTTGTATCACCATCCCTTCGCCGAACTAGTGCACCTATACAATTTACCGGTGTATTTGGTGTGTTGGAGACACAAGAGACTCTTTGTTATTTGGTTGCAGGATTGTTTCAAAGAGACCATCTTCATCCTATGCCTCCCATGGATTGATAAATCTTAGGTCATCCACTTGAGGGAAAATTGCTACTGTCCTACCAACCTAGTAGAGATCAAGCTCTTTTCTGGCGTCATTGCCGGGGAGGTTAGGTAAGCGGCACTCACACCCCGTCAACGAAGCTCTTTTCGGGTGCCGTTGCCGGGGAGGTGAGTGCTTGAAGGTATATCTTTAGATCTTGCAGTTCAATGTTTTAGTTTCATGTTTTATTACTAGTTTGGTTCATAAAAAGAAAAGTACAAAAAAATGGAATTGAGGTGGTCTCATATTATTCATCTTTACATGTCTTTCTTGGAAATGATGGAAAGGAAAATTGTGCTCAATTGATAGAAAAGAATTCAATAAAATGTTTGGCATGGAATCTTTGAATGATGAGCATGATTGAAATGTTGTTAGTATGAATTCTTTGAATATCCATGATGCTAATGATGTGCAAAGCCATAAGCTTGGGGATGCTATGTTTGATGAAGATGATATTTTTAGTCCCCCAAGTTTTGATGAGAATATTTGTTATGATGATTGCATGCCTCCTATTTATGATGATTATGGTGATGACATGTATGCTATATTGAATAATGATAACCATGAAACTTGTCATCATGATTTTAATTTGCAATCACATGATGCTTATTTTGTTGAATTTGCTCCCACTACTACTCATGAGAATAAATTTTCTTATGTGGAGAGTAATAAAATTTCTACGCTTATGGATCATGAAAAGAATGCTTTATGTGATAGTTATATTGTTGAATTTATTCATGATCCTACTGAAAATTATTATGAGATAGGAACATATGCTTTTACATATTGCAAAAATATCAAGTTTCCTCTCTATGTGTTGAAAATCTTGAAGTTTTGCTTGTTTTGCCTTCCTATGCTAGTTGGTTCTTGCTCCCATAAATTGTTTGCTCACAAAATCCCTATGCATAGGAAGTGGGTTAGACTTAAATGTGCTTGCCATGTGTTTCATGATGCTCCCGTTATGTTTCATTTCCTATCTTTTATGTGAGCATCATTGAAATCATCATGCTTAGCTAAAAGGCATTAAAGAAAAGTGCTCGTTGGGAGACAACCCAACACTTTACCTACTGTTTGTGTGTTTTAACATGATTAAGCTACTATAGTAATCAATAGCTTTTGTTTCAATAAAGTTCCAAGTAAAGCCTTTGGGATAGTGTGGATGATAGTTGACTTGATTCTGTGCAAAAACAGAAGCTTGTGCTTCCAGTAACAGAACTGTTTAAATTCACTCGAACATGATAAAATTCTAATTTTTTTACAGATGATTGATATACAAATTGTCTATGTTTTCCTAATTTTTCAGAATTTTTGGAGTAGTATAAGTATGGTAGTATTCCAGATCATTACAGACTGTTCCGTTTTTGTCAGATTCTATTTTCATTGCATAGTTGCTTGTTTTCTAGTTTCTATGGCTTATATTGCTCAATATAAGTTGTGGAAATGATATGGTACAGTAGGCATTGTGTGGGAACAATTTTGAATCTTGTCTTTGACAGTACCAAAAGTGAATGGTTTGCTCTTTATCATACTAACCTATCTCACGAAGTTCCGTTAAGTTTTGTGTGATTGAAGTTTTCTAGTTTTGGGTGACATGTCGATATGAGAAGAATAAGGAGTGGCAAGACCCTAAGCTTGGGGATGCCCAAGGCACCCAAAGGTAATATTCAAGGAAGACCCAAGCAACTAATCTTGGGGATGCCCCGGAAGGCATCCCCTGTTTCATCTCCAACATTATCGGTAACCTCACTTGGAGCTACATTTTTATTCGTCACATGATATGTGTTTTTCTTGGAGCGTCATTATATTTTGTATTTTCTTTATGTTATTTAGATAATGTTTTGCATATTTTATTTCAATAAAAATGTCAAGGATAGCCTTTACCATGCTTATTTTGCAAGCCTACATGTTGTTGTTTCAAAGCAGAAAGTTATCCTGTTGCAAAAATTACAAAGAAAACTTAGAATTTGATAAAATGTTGGATTGTTTTGCACAATAGTCTATGATGAATTTTCTACAGTGTGGTAAATTTTTAGAAATTTTGGAGTTACAGAAGTATGAATATTCTTGCATTCTTTACAGACTATATTGTTTTGACAGATTGCTGTTAGAGCATCTCCAACAGGCGTGCCAAAAGACGCGCGCGCGGTAAAATCGGTTTTTAGTGCATGCAGCCCGGTTTTGCGCGCTCCAGCGGTGGCGACAAACTAGCGCGCGCGGGAGAAAGCGGCAGCTGGCGCGGTAGATTTGGCGTGCCGCTTCGCGTGCGCCTATAAAATCCTGCGCTTGCCACGTGCTCAACCACACTGCCACGCGCCCTTCCCCTCGCCACCTCACCGCTTCCAGTCTTTCTCGCCACTTTCCCCGCCACCATCGCGCCACCATGCTGCCGCACCGCAAGGTTTCTTTGGGCTACCGCGGCGTCTATGAGCGCCCCAACGGCTGGTACTCCATCAAGATCCAGTGCGGCGACGTCTGGCTCGGCCTCGGCTCGTTCCAGACTGTGCATGAGGCGGCCCGCGCGTACGACGCAGCGTCGTGGCGCTTGGAGAGGCCCCCGTCACAGATGAACTTCTGGGACATCTTCACGCGCGAGCAGGCGCAGCGCGTCGCCC